>NW_017971485.1:501810-628393 GCF_001883845.1 Diplodia corticola
GAGTCATCTGTTGTCGGCAATTGTTGTTGTCGCCGATGCGCTTGCTGGCCAATCCCGACGGTGCGGTGCACGGCATTTAGGTAGGCACCATGCATCTCTCATGACTCGCAGTGGCTCGTATCTTAAATAGACATCAGTTGTCAACGATGAGCATACATCAAATCGATAAGTCTATCTAGACTCTATGGTCACGCTTGCAGAGCGAATGAACCGCAAGAAGACCCAAGCGGGCTTGGTCCCTGCCGCCGTGAAGCCGCTTAGAGGGTCGGTCATAGCAATACAAGTTTTGATCGGAGGAAAGCGAGGGTTGAGAGCTGGTTGAGATCATCGTAACTGAACGAAGGCTGCAGCATATTCAGTGAGAAAGTTGAACTTAGTCGGAAGTGTCCCCTTCCCACACATTGGTGCAGTGACACCACAGCCAGTGACTCATAGAACCATCTAGTGGCTCCCGGATTCCCTTCCAACCATGTACAACGTCACACTGGGTTTTCAGATTTCACCTCCAACTGCAAGAAGTTCCACACCATCTGTCCGGAGGTGGGAGTATCAGAAAGTGAGGTTGAGTGGGCGGATGAGAGCAACTTAGAGGATGAGGAGAAGACGAAGGGGGAAGTGCAAGCGGAGGAATGCTAGGAGGGAGTGCTTTCGGCCTTTCTCACCGAAGCGGCTATGCCCACTTGTTGCATCAAACTGAGAAATTATTTGTTTGATGCAAACGCGTCACTTTTGGCCGTTGAAGTTTCCACGATCCGCGGACCCTTCTCCAGTCCGCCGCCCCTTCCGCTTCTGACCACCAGAATCATCAGGTCAAAATAGCCTACATGCGGAAAGCGGCCCCGACCTCTTTCCTCACATACACGGCTCACCTGCAACACACCACATTCTCACCCGCGCAACCAAAACAAAAGCCCATCACTCCATCACTCCATCTCACATCTGCACCTCAAAACTACACCAACCACCTAGCAAGAGTAATCAACACAATCGCTATGCCAGCCAAACGTCACGGTCGAGGAGGCCAAAGCCAGAGCCCAGGGCAATACCAGAACACTGCACATCCCTCGCACAACCACAGCCAGGACCCGTGCCACCAAGCTCATCACCACTCCAACCTTCGAGGCCAGTCTCACCACGACCACCAAGACCAACAACATCAACAGCAAGAGCAAGAGCAACAGCAACAGCCCCAAGGCCAACAACAGCAAACGCAGTCGCCACAACAGCAACGACCTCACCACCAAGGCCACCAGCAAAATCACCCCAACGGCACGAGCACCGCCGCACCAACAGAATCAGAATCAGGATCAGCAGACCAGATCCCCCCCACAGATCCCGCTGAGACGACGAGGCTCTGGAAGATCGTGCGGCTGACGCTGATTCTGAAAGACGAGGGGGACTCCGAGTGGGCTGACCAGAGTCGGTTGAAGCAAGGGGCGAGGGAGATGGTGGAACAGGAGGAGGTGTGATCCATTTTTACCTTATTGCATCATCACCATCATTAACGATAGGGACTATACGTCTATCATCGTAGATCCAGGGCTTTGTATTATAACAAGGAGAGTTCCAGGAAGGAAAGAAGGCAGCAGCACAAACTCCGAGAGAACTCCCCAAACGCAGTCATTCATATATACATACACACAGCCATAGATAAAAATCAAACCCTCCTGACCCACCTCCTCCAATCCTTCCCCCTCCTCCTTCTGACATCTCCCATCTCCACTCCCTCCTCTTCCGCCGACCCGGCTCCCACCATGCTCGAACTCGCCTCGACCGCCACCTTCTCCGCCCTCGCCGCCTCCATCCCCTTCCCCAGCTCCTCCAGCGTCTTACTCGGCAAAACCCTCAACAGCCCACCACTACTACCACAACAACCGCGCCGCCGCCGCCGCTCCTCGTCGTCTCCATCCCTCATCCTCCCCCTCTTCTGCACCTCGGGTATCCACGCCCACGAAAACAGCGTCCCGGTCAGCATGACGCACCCAAACACGACGAAGACGTACCCCAGATTCTCGCCGGCGACGTCGTCGGCCTTGACGCCCTCGAACCTGGCGCGCCGCAGTATCCACTGCACGAGCACGGAGCCGAGCTTCCCGCACGCGGCGGACACGCCGTGGCACGCGCAGCGGTAGCGCGTGGGGAAGATCTCGGCGGGGAGGACGAAGGTGAGGGTGTTGGCGCCGAGGTTGAAGACGAAGTAGATGAGGCCGACGAGCGCGACCGAGAGGGCGTGGCGCGCCGTGTCGCCGGTCGCGAAGATGGCGCCGCCGGTGGCGAGGAAGAGGGCGCCGAGGGCGACGAAGGAGAGCGTCAGGGCGCGCCGCCGCGGGAGGCGGTCGCCGAGGAGGATGAAGGCGGCGGAGCCGAGGACGGACCCGATGCTGACGGTGATGATGTTGCGCTTGGCGCCCTCGACGAGGGCGGCGTGGATGTTGTTGCCGTCGTTGTGCTCGTGCGCGGAGAGGCGGCCGCTGGGGGCGAGGACGTTCCAGGTTGGTACACGTCCGCCTAGGGCGGCGACGCGGGCGTTGCGCTCGGAGCCCTTGAGCCAGAGTTTGGCGAGCGTGCGCGGGTTGCCCATGCCCAGGCCGTAGAAGGCGAAGTCGACCAGCCACCAGGTGGTCGAGGTGCCGACGAGGTACCAGATGTTGCCTTGGGCGATGAAGTAGTCATAGAGGTCGGCGCGGGAGAATTGGACGGGGAGGGGCGGCTCGCCCATGTCCATGAAGTGACTGCTGCCTCTCGTGTGCCTGAGGGGTCCGTGGGAGTCGGGTTCTGGGATGCCGCCGCCGTAGACCTCGTCGGTGTTCTTGAAGGCGCTGTCACCGTCGTTGCGGACCTCGAGCTCGTAGAGGCCGGGGTCCTTGATCAGGAAGCGGAAGACGATGGCGAGGAGAGCTGGGATGGCGCCGACGCCGGTGACCCATCTCCATATCCTGTCAACCTGTTGGCGGCAGTCGCCAATGCTGGGGCTTGAACACTTGTCGAGCTGGTGCTTGCTGTTGTAGCCCATGACGACGCCGAGGCCTACCAGGTTTGCGATGAGCTGACCGAGCGGCTGCATCAAGAACACGGAGCCCATCATACGCGTACGCGCATGTGTAGGAGACCATCTGTGCGGTTGTCAACGTGAGGCTTGGAGAAACACTCCGGACATGATGAACTCACTCGGTAGTTATGACTGCACTAAGCGGATATTCAGCGCCAATGCCTATTCCCATGACGAAACGCCATACCAGGAGCCATGCGAGGATGTCCATGGAGCCCTCGCCCCTGGAGGCGGAGGCGACGCCCAAAGTGGAGAAGATGACAATGACCAACTCGACGCCATACAGCCGGGTTCTCCCGAACTTGTCGGCAAAGATGCCGAAAACAATCTGGCCAACAATGGAGCCGACGAGGGTGGTCATGTTGATGAGGAACTCCTTCTGAGTGTCGTCCTCGTCGGGCCAGTAGACAAAGTACAAGGCGTTGATGATGACATTGAAGGTGAACAGATTGTACGAATCGGTAAGCAGGCCCAGGGCGGCAACGGCCCACACGAGCCAGTTGAACGAGTTGCCATCTATGGTGCGCCTGATGATATGCAGCTGCTGGGTTCTGGTCTAGTGGGCGATCAGCAGCGGCTCTGCGGGAGGGTTGGCGGGAGACTCACGAAGGCGGATGCGTCGGGAATATGGTGGATCGAATTCATGCTAGCAGGTGCTTCAGGTGGTCATGTACCGGGCATCGTCCAGACGCAGGCCGGCGACCTGGTGGTGGTGGCTGTACCGAGGAAGGCAAGAGCGAAGGCGGAAGGCGGAAGGCGAGCGGGAACTGCACGGCGGCGCAGCTGCACAGCAGGACCTGAGGGCCGCCGGCTTGGTATTGGCTGAGCGGCAGACATAAGCGGGAGGAGCGCCGTTTCCGCCACCCAGCGCAGCCCAGCGCAGCCCAGCGCAGCCCGGCGCAGCTCCACCTCTGCGCCTGTGCCGACTTTCTGTCCTGCCCACGCGGGCGACGCGGCCCGCTCCTCACGCGATGGATGCGACCCGGCTGCCTTGATTTTTTTTCAAGCCTCGCTCATCTCATGCCCTCGCAGCCGCCCGCCTTTCTCCCAGCCCAAGCCGCACAGCTGCACAGCTGCCCGGCTGCCCAGCTGCCGCCGCCATCCTCTGCCATGGCCACGCCCGCCCTTCTGGACTCGGCCATCGCCAAGTCGTCGCAGCTCTCGAAAATCATCTGGGCCAGCTCCTCGACTACTCCTGCCGCCGTCAAGCAGCTCGTCAGCCATGCCGCCCGCCTGAGCCGCGCCCTCGTCTGCCTGCGCTCCCTGCCCGCCGCGCTCCAAGCCGACGCGCCCTTCGTCGAGACTTGCGATCGCAAGCTGGACGAATGCGCTGCCTTCATCCACGAGTGCATATTGTTCCGCCGTGACTCGATCCTGGACCCTGATGGCGGCGCGCTGAGCCTGGACCGCAATGCCTTCCCCGCCGGACGCGCGCTGCTGCTGAGCGGCGAGCTTCTGGTGCGCACCGAGCAGCTCGAAGGCCTGCTCCGGGATTATGGGTGGGTGTTCGTCCGCCGGAGCTGATGGAAGCCGCGCTAAACTCAAAGCAAGAATCGACAGTCGCACTGCCCGCGGCCCACCACCACCAGATGCCGCTTCCGCGCCGCGCCAAACAGTGCCTCCCGAGCTCCGCAGGGCCTGCACCGCGACCGTTGTCAGCTTGCCTTCAGGAAACCATGCCGGGACCGAGCCCAGCAGCGACACCCACTCCGCGGCCGCATTTTCCATGACGGACGACTACCACCACGGTGTCGACGTCCGAGGCCGCTACCAGCTCAAGCGGAAAGCCGAGGCGTCGCGCAATCGTGCCCCAGCCCACTATTCGCCAGAAGTCGGCGGCCAGGCCACCCCGTCCATACAGCCCTCCTCGCTCGGCTCAACATGCAGTCCCTCGATATCCAGCACATCCCCCAGCCTGCAGCAAAGTTCCATGACCAGCTTCACCTCCTCGAAAAAAGCACCACAAGAACCTTTGCCCGTCCACAAGAAACTCCCTCTGTTGTCTCTCGGACCCGCGTCTCTGCCTGCCCATGTGGCGGCACTGTGAGTTTGTCAAGTAGTTGCCTATAGTCGTGGCCCATCTCTAACTACAACTAGACGATTATACACCAAAGAAAACTCGAGTTTGCCCCGCGACATCCAGTTGCTCGGCTGGCGGAAAAGCACACATCCGGACGGCAGTGTAATAACGTGGTCCATCCAGGGCTCGGACCAAGAGTTCGTGCACTACCGTAAGCCGTTACCCCCGCACGGTCCACATAAAGAGCCACGCCTTGACCATCTACACAGTGCCACACAACGCTTTCCCTCTCACGCTTCACAAAGACCACGGCGAGGAATCCGTCATCCAGTTCAGCACTCTCCACAAGGTTGCCCTGAGATCCGAGAACTCGGAGCGCTTCTTTTCATCAACCCGCGTCGTCTACGAATTCGTCCAAAACGAGCCCTTTATCTGTTTCCAAGAGGACATTCGCCATAAGCATCTCGTCGACGTCTTCAACTTCCACCTGATCCTGAGCAACCGGAGTGGTTCAAGTACATACGGCGAAGCTATCCATGGCCATGTCAAATTTTGGCGGGATCGCGATCCTCCCTTCCATCACTCCATATCCTTCTTCGGTAATCACGCAGGGAGAGACGTAGAATTCCCGATTCTCCGATTCAATTCCCAGGCCGTGTCAAGAAGAGTAGAGAAGAGAGTGAAGCTCACCTTTGCTTTCCCTCCAAAGGGAGGCCAGAGCAAAGGCTCGTTCAGGGGCTTTTTCAGACGCTCTCAGACCAGTGAAGCATCGACGCCCGTGACAGACCACCTTCCCAACATTTCACAGCCAACCCCGCAGCAAGCAGCGCTCATGATTGACATGAAATACCTCGATCTACGTTTTGATACCGTTGAAGGTAAGCGTGCCCCCTTTGAAGACTCGGCACTGTTCGTTCTGGTCGCTTACGATATCACGCGTAGATTTCGATCGCTTCATGAAATCTTTCCAAGAGATTCGCGCAGCCGATGAAGCTAGTTGCACCTTCTCCATGGCAGATATCTCAGCCGAGCTGGAAAACACCTCCGTGGCCAGTGGGCTGCCTGCTGATCGTGAAAAGGCAGAACTCGAAGCGCTGCTGCTCACTTCTCCAACAATCCCAGCCAGGGCGGAGCATGAGGCTATCTCGCCAGCGATATCGCCGATGTTACAGCCACGGCTGGATACGATGACAGGGCACCTGCGCATATGAAGAGGGATGCACCCGATACAATCATTTCATTTGCCGCAGCAACGGATCCAGCTCCAGCATCTCGAACGCGAGTGGTTCTGGATAGCTGGTCTGTCACTTCACATGCATGCAAGTGAACGAGGCACCTTTCCGCATCCGTCGGTCGCTTATTTCCGCATTCGTACTCTCCCTGTTAAGAATTAGTCGAGACCGTTGGCACGGCATTTCTTACTTCTTCTTAGCCAATGATCCACTGCCCCTCTCAGGAGTGTCGCGGCGCACTGCCCACTATGGCTGTGGGGTTTCGAGATACTCGATTAGTGGTCCCCACGAGAGGCTAGTTGCTGCGATGCTTACATGCCAACGCGGGCTTCCGGCTGTTTGATTGGCTTATTCCAGACGTCGGCTAACCATTTCAGGATATTTTGCTCGCAGCATTCTAGCACATGTAATCGCACATGCCAGCTGAAACTTTCTTAGTCCCATGGATAGCCTGACTGGAACTCAGCTGCACATGAGCACTTATCTCTGCCTCCTGTTTTCACTTCTCAGCTCCCCTTCATGTGGTGCACGGAATGATGAGATAAACCCTATCTAGTGCCTGCAAATGATCCTATAAGTTCGAGCAGGCTCCCATATCGAATCTCCAAATTTCTACTATATTCATAGCACTACGACGCAAAATTTGTCAAGATTCCCAAACATGTCGGATAAGAACACCAAGGGTCCCAGAAAGCGCCTTGTCATCTGCTGCGATGGAAGTTGGCAAGTGGCAGACAGGCACTACGACAACTCAACAACGCTGTCCAACGTTGGGAAACTCAGTCGCATGATTCACCCCGAGTCGGAGGACTCCGGAGGAATCCCACAGGTTGTATACTACCAGTCTGGTGTCGGCACCACGAGTCACAGCATTGTCGACTATGTCGTATCGGGCAGCTTCGGTGCAGGCCTTGAGGACAATGTCCTGACAGCGTATCACTATCTCTCGACCAACTACCACCACGCAGACAAGAACCATGCCGCGGATGAGATCTTTCTGTTTGGGTTCTCCCGGGGCGCTTTCACGGCGCGTGCTTTGGCTGGGCTTGTGACTGAGCTAGGATTGATCAGACCAGCTTACCTGGAAGAGTTCAGGCGTGCCTATCAACTCTACCGGAAAATCGGCAACATGGCCGGAGAGCGCAACCTCGGAAACATCAAATTCATTGACAAGGTGAAAGCACTGAAGCCCTTGCTGAAACAAGATGACTATCAGTTCATCTACCGCCTCCACCACGACGCCAACGAGACAATGGGCCCGGACAGTAAGATGTTCCCGAAGGTGACAATCAAGGTGGTCGGGGTATGGGACACGGTGAGTTCAAGATTCCCGATTCTGTCTGCGCTCTGCCAAAAGATGCTGATATCGAACCTAGGTGGGTGCACTAGGCATCCCAGAAAGCATGTTGTCCAGAGCAATCCCTTGGTTCAACGGCCACTTCAAGTTTCACGACGCCGCGCTAAACTCCAGTATGTTTCTTTGAGAAACCTCTACTTTCTCATCAGTAATTCGAATGAAGCTGATGGACCACAGGAGTCGAGAATGCCTTCCAGGCTCTTGCTCTCGATGAGCATCGCGGCGCATTCACACCAACGCTGTGGTACCTCGACGAAAAGTTCATGGACGGAAATAAGACCCCCAACCTCAAACAATGCTGGTTTCCGGGCTTCCACGAATCCATCGGCGGCGGCGACACGCAGCTCAATCACATGATCACGAAGCTGCTCCCAGACTCGGAGATGCACGACATCACACTCGCGTGGATGTGCGACCAGGTCGATGGCCTCCTCCACTTCAACAAGGATGCGTGCAACAAGATCCTCCTCCTCAACGAGAGCAGCGGCGCCGACACTGATCGCGTCAACTGGGCCACGGCCTTCGAACTCGACATGATGACCCTCGTGCAGACCTTCCGCCTGGACGTCATGGGCGGCAGCCGCACGCGCACCCCCGGCATGTACGACCTCAGCGACGTGCAGTGGGCATCGTCTCGCACGAACGAAACCCTCCACCCCTCGGTCCGCTACCGCGCCGAAGCCACCGCCCGCTCCTGGTTCCCGTACGACCCGCCCGCCCTCGGCGGCCGCCGGGGCTGGAACCTGCCCAGCCTCCTCCCGCAGATCGGCGTGCCCCGCTGGAGCTGGGAGGAGAGCGCCGACGGCAACGGGGCCGTCTGGGTCCGTCCGGCCGTGCCGGCGCTCTGGCCGCTGCACGCCCGCGCGGAGCCGAAGAGGGAGCTGAGCGAGTGGGTCATCAGAGAGGTGCACGGGCGCACCAACTTCGAGGCCCGCCTCCTGCCGCCCAGGCTCAAGCAGAGGTTCACGAAGCGGAACGCGAAGCTGATCGAGGAGGCGGCGGCGCACGGGCCCGGCGGCGTCGACGGCAAACGAGATGGCGATGTGCGCACGCAGTTTTGGACTCGGACGACGTGGGGAGGGGGACGCGAGGGCGTCAAAGATAAGGTCGGCGGGCGGCTGGGGCCGAAGTGGATGGTCGAGTCGCTCATGGCGGCGGCGACGAAGGGCGTGGGCGAGAGGGAGAAGGAGCCGCTGGGAGAGGTGGTCATGCATGCGGGCGTGAAGGAGGCGATCAAGCACGGGCATGTCGTCGATGCTGCTGGGGTGGGGGCCAATGGCGGTGGGTATGGTGGGGGTGGGAGGGAGGAACATGGTGGGTATGCGGAGGACCAGCATGTTGGGAAGGGTGGGAAGAAGAATAAGGGCGGGAAGAAGGATGTTAATGTGCACCCGGCCGATAGATTGGAGGATCAGGCGCTGGAGCAGATGATGAATGGTGGGGAGGTTAAGGCTTTTTGATGGATGAAAGATGGATGGAGGCGGACGGGTAGGATGAGGTGGGTAAGAGTGAAGGATTGAGAGAGAGAGAGAGAGAGAAAGAGAGAGAGTATCCTGAGCTTGAATAAGCGAGTGGTGTGCAGTTGTAATGGAACAAATGTTGGTAATGTTACCGTTCATTATCGTCTTCTCAGCAGTCTCCACACAGTCACAATGCCATCACAGTGTATCGCTGTCTGTAATGGCTGCCACGAGAATACTATCTGCAGAGGCTCTTGCATGGGATGATGTCACGGGTACAATCCTGGCGACTCTCGGTAGGAAGCCCAAACAGTGCGTCCAAGCTCCCTTTGATGGTGCCTATGGAGGTCAGGCGCAATCCTACGACGTCAGTGCTCCCCGTGAGTTGGGCACTTGGTCCTTCGGCCCGAACTTTGCAAGGGCACCCCCGGCCAGCTTAGAGACGGGCTGAGAGACTTTCAGGATAACACTGATACCTGCTTCATAGACCGGGAGATGCCGCGGGGAGAGTGTGTGTCTGGTACTTGCCAGCGTTCAACCACCTCCCACTAGCCTATTTTGGAGCGATAAGCGAGCGATGACAAGACGGGACCCAATGGGACAGACGCACGTCGAACAGGCATGAGATCTCGGAATACGGTGTGCTATCTCTGGCATTGGGTCCAGGAGAGATGGAGGGGAAATCTGTGTTGAGCCTGTAATGTGAACACCGTTTAAGTGAATTCCAACATCGCCTTTCAGGAACCGCGTGTCATGAGTTGACAAGCTTTAGGGACCTACTTCTTCTTGAACACTGACGTCGCTCATAGTAGAAGAGCATTACCACGTGTACACTGATGCATGTTACTAAACCCAATAGTCCGTAGCTGGGAATCTTCGGACTCTTAGCTGGAGCACATTCTGGCGTCGGCGCAAGACGCTGACAGCCGGGGTGAGGGGTCCAAAGGAACCGACAGCTCGGTCGTGGCTATCGTCGGCGGTGGTCTTGGAGGGCTCTGGAGTGCCGCCCGTAAATGATGATCCCGGCTTCACATCCACTTCGTTGGATTATCAACAAACCTCCGCAACATTTCGGGACTTGGAAGTTGAGAAAGAACCAAAGAGAGAAGCACACCCACACCTTCTGACCTCTTTCCAGACGGCCGGAAGGATGCCCGACCATAGTAGTAACAACTTCAAACGGCCGGTAGATTGTTGGTATATCTCGTCGTCATTCTAAGGTAGTCAAGGCTGATCGATCCGGTAGGGCCTCACTTGCCTTGGCTTGACGAGGCAGCGAATGAAGACCTCACGAATCCGATCCTTGCCGAGCTTTATCGAATGCTGATGGAAGAGCTGGATGCCGAGGAGGAATATCAGGGTTTGGCAGATGTTTTATTGGTTCTGGAGAGGCGAAGAGGGTCAGCTCGGAGCTTGAACGGTGTTGAATGTGGAGGTGGAAAGTGTGGGCAGGAGCAGCCCTACTTCGTAGCGACTCACAAGCAGGAATCAGTTTCTGTTAGCCTAGGCCATCCCATCTCACGAATAACAGATCATTAATGACGACTTGAGAACAACGCGGTTTCCTTTTCTCTGTTGTACAGCTTCCAACAACACCCACCGCCTAAAAAGAATCTACACGCACATAGGTATCACAATCTAGAATATAGCAACGGTAGCAGACCGATCAGGCGAGGGAAAAAAACAAACAAAGACCCGTATGCAACCGCCCGCGCGCTGAAGGGGAAGAGGAAGTACAAAAAACGCAACAGCAAAAGCCCATCATCGTGACCGCATTCCCGACTGCCATGATGCCTGCAGTGAAGAAAGAGAGGAAGAGGGATAAAAATGTGCATGTGCCATGACCGTCAAAGAAACGTTGGGGAGGGAGCCACTACTGAACGACGTTGATAATACCGCAACGCCAGGAAAATGCTCCTAAAAGATGCTCCAAAGGAGAAGAAGAATAATAATACACTGATGAAGACCAGAAGTTTTTCCCCTTTTCGCTTCCAGGCTCCGTCCATCCATCATGATGACGAGGAATGAAGAAAAGAATTGAACATCCCCGGTGCCCTCCTCCGCGCCGTCGTGGTCGCCGCCGCCGCCGCCACTGCTCCACCCCCCCCAAAAAAAATACGATAAAATAAACGAAGTCTTGTCCTATATGCACCAACACCCCTCTGATGGAAAAAAGCAGCCAAAAAAGATTGCGCAGGCGTTACGACAAAGGAAAGACGTTGGGCATGTACGCATGGTGGTGTGGTGTGTAATTTGAGAAAAGGTGAAAACTGAAAAGCCCTCTTTCCTCTAAGCTCTCCACATCAGCTCTTCATCGATAGGCATGGGCGTCAAGCTCCGTTCCAGCTCCTCGGGCAAGGGGTGGCGGTGGTGCTCTTCGTCGTCTCTGGACGACGAATAGCTCACTGACGACGTCATCGTGGTCGGGGTCGTCGGCTCGGGAGGGGACATGTTGACGACATCTTCTGGGTAGTCGTCCGTGGCGGATTGCACGACTAGTTGCGGGGGTGGGGCCGACCCGTAGGACGACGACAATTCGCCGCCGCTTTCCGCTGTTGATATTGTTGCAGCAGAAGGACCACCTTCCTTCAGCTTGCTCAACCTCTCGGCCCGGAGCTCATCCCTTTGACGCGAGACTTCCTTCTCATGCTCGATGGCCTTTGTCCTGCGATCTTCGACGTCTTTCCTCCGGACCACCTTCTTTAGCGCCTCGCTGGCCTGGATGAGGCCGTCGATGCTGATGGCGTGGTTCGTCATCTGCTGGTTGATGTAGTGATACACGGCGCCCGGGTTGTCGCATTCGATCAGTGCCTTCTCGTTCAGCTTGAGAAGTGCGAGCGCAACCTGAAACAAGAAGGTCGAGCCGTCGTGCATGCACAAAACGACATCCCAGACCCTGTAAAGCGCCTCGGCGGAAAGGCAATCTGTGAAGACGGATAGGAACCACTGGAAGGTGAGCGCTTCGAGCTCGATGCTGAGATCGTCAAAGTGTGCAGAGAGCTTGGGAAGAAGCTCAGCCACGTACTGCCGGAGGACAATCTGGTCGGCCCGCGAAGCCAAGAGCGAGTGATCGTAGTAGCTCTCTGGCAGTATCGTCTCGATCATGGTTGCAAGCATCCAGAAGGCATCTTCGGCAGTTGGCATGATCAAGAGAAGACACGCAGTGATCAGGTTCATGCCCTGACAATATCCAACGGCGTGGTTGCGACGAGCATATGCAACAAGGACCTCGTTCAACTTTTGGACACCAGGTCCACGGCGGAAGAAAATGTTGTCGGTCAAGGTCCTGTGTATGTCCATCTGAATCTGCGAAACCACGACTGGGTCGTCAACTCCGTTGGCCACCAGGTCCTCGTAGTATCCGGG
This sequence comes from Diplodia corticola, assembly GCF_001883845.1. Classification (NCBI taxonomy): domain Eukaryota; kingdom Fungi; phylum Ascomycota; class Dothideomycetes; order Botryosphaeriales; family Botryosphaeriaceae; genus Diplodia; species Diplodia corticola. The sequence goes on from NW_017971485.1 coordinate 514,295, forward strand.
AATCCTCATGGCGGCGGCGCCACTGCACTCTGCCCAGATCTTGGCGCGATAGCTGACAGGGATCCCTCCCAAGACGAGGTTCTTGAACTCTTTCCACTTCGCTCTTCCGATTTTGCCCTTGTTGCCCAATCCAGCGGTTCCAATGATCTCTCCATCGGTGAGTAAAGTCTCGGGCATTGTGTTTTTCCCGCGTCCCTCGCTTGCTGCCACAGCATCACCCTCGCGCTTTCGTTCCGCTCGCACTTTTCGCAAAAACTCATGCCATCTAGTCTGCTTATCGCGCTGTAGCGAGTTGTGCAAGTCGGTCAACTGGTCCAGCAGCGCCTTGACAGGGTCTGGCTGTGAGCTGCCAAAATCGCCCGAGATGGGGCTGGCAGGGCCACTGATGGTTGGTTGCGAGATTTCTGCGGCGCCTGATTCAACGCTGAGGGCTGGCTCAGGGTTGTTACGGACAGCCGGAAACGATGCGTTGTTCTGAACGGTCACCTGGGGAGCCTTGGGCGTCTCTTCGATGTCGACTGTAGTCATGGGCGCGGCAACGGGTGTATGCGACAGCAGTTCGGTTGGGAACGTGGCGATCTTGAGATAATCTTGCCAGCTACGTTTTGCCGACTGGATGTCTTCTGTTTGCGAAAGTACGCTTTCCGACCGTGGCAGCGTGTACGCCTCTTCTAGTACCTCGGCTGGCATCTCCTCGTCACTATTTCTGGAAGTGAGCATTGCCCGTGCAGTGCCGAGAGACTCGCTCTTCGTATGTTGCTTTCCCTTCTGCAGGGCGGCAGCCTGTGCCTGTGCCTGCCTCTTCTTTCGTCGTTGATCATAGATGAAGCCAAAGGAGTCGGTGAGAAATTCAGAATCACGTCCGTAGTAATTGTGCGGCATCAACGTTGGCGGTCTTGTTTCCTCTGGTAGGATCATGTCCATCTCAACAGGACCGATGTTGCTGACAGAGCGGTTGATGGGTGGGCTGGAGCTTGGTAAATCAGATGGCGCGGTCTTCTTGATTGTCCCCGTGGGCCCCAAAGATGTCCTTGCCCCACGACCTTTTGCTTTTGCCCTTGGGTCTGTCTTTGACGAATCCATGGAAGCTGCGCGCTGCGACCGTTCCAGGTCCGTGCCATTGGGCGGGGCCCTGCCTCTCAAAGCACCAATTTTGTCATTTTCGCGGTTTGACTGGTTGTTTCCAGCCACCAGCCTCATCGCCCACGAGGCAACAGAGCCCGATGATTTCCGAGAGGTGACGGATGAAGCCTCGTCCCCACTTTCCAATCTCTTGAGGTGGTCGACGGCCTTGGAGACAGGCTGGGATGGAGGCGCGAACAAGTCACTGCTAAGGCGTTTCCGCTGAGCGCCACTGGACGCGCGCGAGCGGGTCTGGATGTCCTCGTCATAGGCACTCGTGACACTGGGTGTCTGGCTCCTTCTCTTGTTGGCCAGTGAGCCGTTCCAGATGTAACTTTTCCAGTTCTTGGTTGTCTTGGTGGCGGCGAGATCGGCAGAGTTAACGGAGTGATCGTCGCTCAGGGCCGGGAAGGCGGTCAGTGAAGCGTCATCCTCCTGCATCAACTCCCTATCACCGTCATTCTCGTCGCTCATGGCGCGAGCCAGGTGCTTGTCGATGGGGTCCTCGGGGTGCACGCTATCGAGGTCGACCAGGCTCTGTCGCTTCGTCTTCCTACCTCTCTCGCCGGCATCGCCGGCGCCGTTTGGCGTGGGGCCCCGCTCGAGCAGCTTCAGACGCTCGTCAATGTCCAAGTTCGAGACCTCGCACTCCTGCAGCATTTTCCGAAGGATTCTTTCCCGCTCCTCGGCCTTTCTTCGCAACGCCGTGATCTGGGCGTCGCGCTGCGCTAGATCTTGCGCCAACTGCTTAACCACGCTGACGGGCCCAGACCTGGCCAACATCCGCTCAATCTGGTCGTCGCTCGCATGATGTAGGTTTCCGGGGACGCTGCGGACGTCTTGCGGGGTGTCGTCGAAGAGGGCGGAGCGGTCGTCGGAGGAGGGCAGGGTGGCGAGCAGGCTTCCCACTATCGACTGCACGGGCTTCGAGGACCGGGGGACGGTGGGCGGGTCGGGGAGGCCTGCGTCGTCCTGGGGCAGCTGCGGCGACTGGGGCAGCTGCGGCGACTGGGGCTGGGCCAGCAGGATCTCGTTGAAGCGAGCGGCGATGGGCGAGGCCTCGGGCGACGGCGACAGCGAGGGAAAGGAGGTCAGGCTCTTGTCGGACGGGGTCGGGGCGCCAGACCTGGCGAGCGAGGCATGCGAGGCGGTCTTGCGCGGCCTGGTGCGGCGAGCGGTGGCTCCAGAGGCAGACCTGCGGCTGCTCGACGAGGCAGAGTGCGTCGACGAAGCGCGCCGGGCGTGGGCGTCATTACCGGGCTCCATGAACGGGGCGGCGTGGCAGCATCGAGCGCGTCGGGAGCAGCGTGTCGGGGGCGGCGGTGTGGTTTTGACGGCGGAATTTATTGGTGGGAGCTTAGGAAGCACTGCTCGCGGGCTCTGCGTCATGGGCCGGGATGTCTGGGCCGGGCGGTGGAGTTCGTTTCGGCACCGGGGTGCGACGTGGAAAACCGCGCAGTGAGCTGGCGTTTCGCGGCCGCACCGCAGCGGGGCCTGGGGCGCTGAAGAGAGCAAAGAATTGCAAGGCGCAAGGGCTCTCGAGGGAATGAATGCCCGTGTCAACAACGGCCCTGGGCAGCATCCGCGAGCGTGATCGCCCCGACAGCCGCGCCCACGGCGCCCAACCTCGGCCGCTACATGCCTCAGGCCAGCCCGCTCCCCACACAATCTGCCTAAGCCCTACGGGCGCGATCGCAGACCCTGTGCCCTGCCTGCTCCAGGCCCTGCGACGGCCATGCCGCTCACCGACGAGGACGCGGCGGCACTGGCCATGCGCGCGCTGGACGCCCTATCGCCCGACCAGCGTGTCGCCCGCTCCGCCATCGCGCGCATGCTGGACCCCGACGCGGCCTCGCCCTCCGTCGACATCCACGAGCTGTTTGCCCTGTTCGACACGCTCTATTTCCGCGCCACGCTGCGCGCCCGCGTCGACCTCTCTTGGTCGTCGCGCTTGACTCTGTGCGTGCAACACGGCCCCCTCCTGCGCCCGCCCCGTCCCTGCGTTTGCTTTGCGCCTGTGTTCCTGGCGATCCTTGCCACCGGCCCATTCGTTTCCTCAATTTCTTTTTCGCACCCCCCACGCGTTGCGGCTTGCTGCACCTCTCATTTCATCACGCGTGCATGGCAAGGGCTCCCCTCCTCCCTGCGCCTCCCTGAGATTGCTCCAACGGGAAACCGCATGAAGTCGCATCAAACGCCCGAGGCTGACGGTCGGTTTCAATAGTTGCGCTGGCATCTGCGAGCTCGTCAAAGACGCCCAGGGGAAATACACGCGCATCCGGCTCAAGCTGTCCGAGCCGCTGCTCCAATTTCGCCCGCGCTCCGACACGGTCAACACGCTGTTGCACGAAGCCATCCATGCCTACTTCTTCGTCACCTCGTCTTGGCGCCACTCCCGCGACGACGACGACACGTCCGGCCACGGCGCCGGGTTTCAGATGCTCGCTTCCGCCATCAATGCCCACGGCGGCTTCGATGTCGCCGTCTTCCACACGTTTCACGACGAGGTTGACAGCTATCGCACCCACGTGTGGTTGTGCGATGGCCCCTGCCGAGCTAGTCCGCCCTACTTCGGCCTTGTCAAGCGCAGCATGAACCGAGCGCCCGGCAGGTCTGACAGCTGGTGGTCCCAGCATCAGAGAGACTGCGGCGGTGCCTTTGCCAAAATAGCAGAGCCCGACCTGACCAAGAAGCAGGTTGACGCCCTGAGCGCGCAGGAGAGAGCTGGCCGCCAGAAGAACAAAATTGACCGTTGGATCAAGGTTGCTCCAAGCTCTATTGGACCCAGCCAAGGGGAAACCTTCTCGAATCCAGACGGTCGGGGCTCGAGTGCCAAACGAGAACGCAGTGATGAGGAAAGCATTCCAGCCGCCCAACAAAAGAAGACACTCCTTGCCTGCCCGATTTGTGACGTCCCCGTCACGGAGGAGTCCGTCAACGATCATCTTGACGCCGTGCACGGGACTGGCTGATCTGCATGATCTGAGCCGCTGATCGCCGTTGCACACGATGATCATGCCTATGGACGGCGCGTCGTGGTCTAGACAACGCTTGCAACCGTTGAAGCTTAAAACAGGCGCGAGTCAGTTGGCCAAGACCGACTGAACAACAGAACGTGAATATCCGTATGTACATGCCATTCTTGTTGGAGTCGGCGCCGGAAGTCAACATGAAGGCTCGAGCGCGCGCCCTGAGCATTCGTGAGCTTTGACCCAGGAACCAAACTAAATTTCTGACTTCTGATCCGACATAAATACCTCCAGCAACAGCAACCACGAGAATCGTAACCCTTACCAAGCAGACTTGATGAGGGGTGCGATTGTGAGTATTCTGCTGCACTCATCAAATGGTTTATGATCTTGAAGCACCTAACATTCAAGAAAAGAGTTACCGCTACGTCAACAGCAGGCAAGATACCGACTTTGTACAGACCGTCGACGCTCATTCGCGGCAGAGTTAATCACAAATTGATCACTGTCTGGCCACTCGGTCTCTAGTTTTGTGACGATTGTATGTGAGGATTGCTCAAAATTCCCCATATGTATGTACAATGTCTTCTGGCTCAGTGATCGTCGCTCTCTTGACTGCCTTTTCTAAACATTGGGATCCAATCATACACATCATGCGTCGATCATCTATCCTGTCCCCCGTAGCACCTTTTGGTGTTTTCTGGAACCCTCTAAGCTAGTCTGTGTTCTTCCCACGTTGACTTTACAACATATGCTTGCTACAGTGACCGGTCCATGTTTTCTTTCGGTCGCCCAAACATTCACTGCGGGTATATACTGACGAGAAACGTATAGTATGAACACGTGCCTCGTCGAACGTGTCCTTTGTCGCGCAAGACAGCTCCACGGTGACCACTTCGCGACTTAAGGTCCACCTGTCTACAGCCAGTTCCCGGTCGCGCCTTCCTCCTGCAGCCAATGGCGATTTCCATTTATAGTTAGCGCCAAAGTTGGCACATATAAATTCCATCTCTTGCGATCCATCTCCTCCACTTCCTCCACATCCTCTTTTCTCCACTTCACAGCCGCAAGCTCACCGTAGCCGCAAGCTCACCGCAGCCGCAAGATGAAGGTCACCACTTGCCTCTCCGGAGGCCTTACCCTGCTCCTCGGCCTTTTGCTCGCCGGCCTCACTTTCGCTGCCGGCGCTGGTGAGACGGGATTGGCCACCGCCCCTGACAAGCTCACGCGCAACGTTGTCACGACGTCCTTCTCTCCGAACTATGACAAGTGGGCCGGTGTGGTGTTCCCGCAGCCTCCTTCTTCCGGTCACTTCACCGCGGTTCAGGCAAGCTTCACGGTCCCTAAGGTCACCATTCCTGTCGGATTCCCGCCCGAGGATTACTGGGAGGCTGCTATCAATGTCGGTTTTGGTGGTACCACAGGCAGCAACAACTACTGGATCCAAGTCGGTATCCTCTTGTAGGTCAAGTTACTCCTCTACGATATACGGAAATGACATGAGCCCTACAGAACCGTCCAGGCCTCTGGCGAGAGTACGTACCGCGCCTTCCACGTGTGGTATCCGAAGAGCGATGCAATCTTCGACGACTCTGAGCTGGCCATCTCCGAGGGAGATGTGGTCACAATGCGCGTCGAGGCATACTCACTCTCCACTGGCATTGCCATTGTCGAGAATCACACCACTGGCAAGGGCGTCCACAAGATCTTGGATGCTCCTGCCAACGCACCGCCTCTCCTCGGCCACCATGCTGAGTGGTTCATCGCGGAGCCAGTCGACAACCAGCTCGCCAACTTCAGTACGGTTCAATTCACCAATGCAGTCGCCTACACCAGCGATGGCAGGAACATTGGCCCCGAAGAGGGTGGCGCTCTCATTTCTACCATTCGGGACGGCTGGAAGTTGATGACGGACACTGTCTTGGGCACCCGTGAGCTCACAGTCACATTTGATCCCCGCGTTGGAAAGCGTCGCGCCATGGAGAAGCGCACCGTGGATCCCGTCCGCCCCGGCGGCAGTGCTGGTGTCAGGTTCGTCCAGCCTCTTGAAAATGACAACTATCGTGCCATCCAGGGTACCTTCATCGTGCCTGCGCTGTCTGTGCCGGGCGCTGCACTGGAGCGCAACTACACCGCCGTCGTCGCAGTCAAGATCGGAGGTACTGCCCAAGATGATGAACCTAGCTCCTCTGTCGGTGTCAATCTCATCGTCGCACCCCAAATGGGCAATACTGTCTGGTATGAGCCCTTCTTCAAAATGGGTGGAGTCGAGCATTACTTCAACGACTTCCCCATTGCCCAAGGCGATGTGTTGGCTCTACAGCTTGAGTTCGACAATGCCAACGGCACCAGCGGTCGCGGTACCATCACCAAGCACGGAAACCTCAACAGCGGCAATGAAAGGGCAAATGCAACCATCACCTTGACCGGCGGAGACGTTGTTCAAGGCTATCATGCCGAGTGGGTGGTGACCGACCCATTTGCAAAGAACGTGTCTGAGTTTCCGGCGCACGAGCCTTTCCCTGATTTCGACACAGTCGAGTTTACCGATACGCTCGTCGAGACGACAAGTGGCAGGAAGGCTGGCCCAGGAGATGCGAACGGCAACTATGTGGAGTCGATGCGCATCTACGGTCCGGGAGGTGTGCCCATGACGGATGTGCTGATTGGCACTACCCTAGTGAGCATTGTGTACAAACCTCTCCCCGAGGAGAAGTAACACAGCAACGCCGGAGCTATCCAAATCGAGGGACAGGATGGCTAGAGGCAGGTACACTGCATGGCCGGTTTCTCTTCTAATTCTTTTTGCAATCTTTCTTCTCCTCTCTTCTTGAGAAGATCAGGCCGAGACAATAAGTAGTGCCCATACAAAGAAATTATACAAGACCCTTTTCTTCTTCGACAGGTAGCCGGCAAGCCTCTGTGAGCATTCTTCCATTTGTTGAGGATTCTTCAGTGTGAGGTCAGTCTACAGCTTTAACAACTCAATGTCATGAGATCAAGTGTAAAACAGCGACTCGAAGTACAGATGGCTAAGCTGGTCTGTAGAATTGATTTAGGATCGGCAACTTTCAAGTCGTTCCTCTTGGGAATCGATGCCAAATTCGACGAACGTGTCCGTCGAGACCGTCTATGCATATCACAGATACCCGGCGCTGATACCAGGATTGCCTGCAGCTTGCACGGGACATCAATCGTCGCCCTCTGCAAGCACCCACCTCACGCCCTCCGCTAGCTCCTCTATAAACCGCATCGTCTTCTCCCCTAACTGTGGGAAGAACCAAAAGTAATGCGGCAACCCCTCGTAATTTCTCCTCTTCACCGGTACGCCCGCTTCCTTCAGCGCCGCCTCCAACACCACTCCGTCATCCCGCATGAGGTCCTTCCCAGCCGTCGCAATGTAGGTGCGAGGGAACTTCTTGAGCGTCTCCTCCTCGTACGTAAACTTGACAGCCAGCAGCGGGTCCTCTGGGCTGCGTTCGGCCGCAATATCTGTGGGCACGGCTACTTAGCAAACCCGCGTTTGAAAACAAGAGAAGAGGGAGAGATAGAGAGACAAGAGGCAAGTAAAAGAGAGGGAACCCAAAAAAAAAGGAAAGAAATAAAAAAAACACCACCCGCCACCACTTACCCAACACCTCCTTCTGATCCGCCCCCCTCACAACCGGCGCCTCATCCCACAACTCCCGATAACTCCCATGCAACGTCCTCCACCTCTCCGGCGGCGCCTCCCCATGCACCGTCACCGGAAACACCCCCACCGCGCCCGCGCACCGCGCCTCCTCCCCCGCCAACGCCAGCCGCCTCACCACGCCAAACGCCAACGCGCCGCCCGCCGACCCGCCCATCACGACGACGTCCTTGCCCCGCTTCCCTCCCTTTTCCTCCGCAGCAACGTTCTCCCACGCCCACCGGAACCCGGCGACGCAGTCATCCAGCATGCCGCCCGTGCTGCGCTCGGGCAGCCGGCCGTAGCCGACGCCGACGACGACGGCCGGGACGAGCGCGGCGACGAGTTGGCACTGCGCGTGCTCCGTGTCGAGCGTGCCAGCCATCCAGCCGCCGCCGTGGTACCACACGATGGTCGGGAGGGGCGCCGTTGTTGGTTCTTTCGAGTATAACGGCCGGTTGCGGGGCTTGTAGATGCGGAGGGGTATGGTGGTGTTGTTGGCGGCCGAGTGCTGTGACGGCGGGGCGGGGATGGTGAGATCTGTGTGGTGAGGTTAGTGGTCGAGAGAGGGGGAAGGGGAGGTGGGTGGGTTGGAAAGAATAATGTGCTTTGGAGAAAGAGGAGGGGAAGAAGGATTTGGTTTGTCCCATAATTTCCCACCCTCTCTCCCTACGTACCCTCGACCTCCACATCGACAACTCTGCCCTCGCCGTCTACGAGAGGCTGCGGCCATGCCGCCTGCATCGCATCGCAAAGGCTGTTGAACTGGGCTCGTTTCTCTGTCAAGGTGCCGGACAGGTGCTTGCGGCCGCCCATTGCGGCTTCGAGCTTGTTTCCCCCGCCCCCTTCAAGTCAGCAACACAGCGCCGCTGTTCATTTTTTTTCTTTTTCTTTCGTAGTTTATTGGAAAGAGAGAAGGCGGATGTCATACGAACCTCAAGCCATGCTGGATCGTACCCGTTCTCGTGCGTCGCTGTGGTTGATGCCGACATGTTTGCGCAATTCCAAGCTCCTTTTCTAATTCTTCCGTCTTTGTTGCGTAGCCAGAGTTGTAGTCCGATGCGCAGAGATTTCGATGTGAGAAAGCAGAAGCGGGGTGGTGGAAGCAGCAGATCATCTTATGACCGGTCTCACGTGTAAGGCGGGGTGCAGCGTTCTCATTCAGAGCACGGGGAGTGAACGATAAGCGCTAGATGTCAGCACTCCTCGAAACACGACGGTTGGTCGATCAACCTGCCGCAAGTAGAACACCAAGCATCTTTCATCGCCATGCGGAACATGCATTCGGGTATCTTTTGACTCATTCGCATCGGTTAGCCTTGACCCAGCACCGCACCGCTCGTATTACCCGGTAGCGTGAGATTTCATCCACGACGTCCATCACACCGAGACATCCATGGCCTGCTGACCGTCCTCCCGCTCAATCTGCTCCACCCTCTTCATGATTTTCGCCTTCCACCTCAAGAACCCCGCTCTCCTCGCCTCACTCAAATAATCCACCTTATCCTGCATCATCGTGCCCAACCCACCCTGCGACACCCCGGCCTGCACATCCACCGCCTTGGTCTTCCTCTTCTTCAACGGTGTATACGGCGTCTGCGGGACTCCCCCCCTTCCCTCATCCTCATCCCCATCCTCATCCGCCTCCGTATCCCCCCCGTCCTCCATCTCCACATCCACATCCTCACCCTCATCCTCACCCTGCTGCACCACGTTCCCAAACCACTCCATATCCAACCACCCCCTCTCCTTCACCTCCACCAACAACCCCTCCACCCTCCCCACCAGCTCCTCCTCCCCCTCCTCCTCCTCCCCCGTCTCCCCGAACCCCCCCTCCTCCCTCAACACCTCCACCACCTTCCCCCTCCTCTCCCGCATCTCCGCCGCGCTCGTCGGCCGCCCACTCAGCCGGATCATCGTGTACATCAGCAACACGGCGACGAGCGGCGGCACGTCCTTTTCGCCCACGACCACGACCACCTCCGCCGGCGCATGCTCCGCGCGACGCGTTTTCCGCGCCGACGACCGAGATGGAGTGGTGGTGTTGGCGGCTTGTTGCTTCAACACCGACTGCACGCCGGCGTACACGTGCGGCACCGCGGCGCGCGGCGCGTCGAGTGCGCGGCACAGCGCGCGGATGAGGGGCGCTACGTATGCCGGGACGATGCCGTCGCCGCCGTGGTTCGTGGTAGCGGTGTCGCCTCGTTTTCTTTTTGTGGAGGAGGCGGTCGGTGTGCGTGTGTCGCCTGCTGCTGCTGCTGCTGCTGCTCCGCGCGGCGTTGTTGCCGGTGTTTTGCGGGCTGGTGTTGCTCGGGACGGGGTTGTCGTGGCGGTGGGGGTGCGCCGGCTCGAGGGGGTGTAGGTGGTGGCGGCGGCGGTGCGGGTGGCGCGTCTGCTGGGGGTTTGGGGTTGGGCGGGGGCGCCGGAGAAGGAGCCGGTGAAGGAGGATGAGGGGGTGGTGGTGGTGGTGAGGGCGCTGTCGAGGTAGGCGTAGACTCTCTTGTAGGCGCGAGGGGGGATGGGCGGGCGAGGGGCGATCGGGGGGAGGTTGAGGCGTTGTTTTAGTCTGCCATGGTTGCGCGTGTCAGTATGGAAAGGGAATGAGTTGGCGATGAAGGAGGGAGGACTGACCTCTCGCATGCTAGATGGGCGCATGCGTAGGTACGGGCGATTTCCTCCTCGGGCCTCAGGCTGCTTGCCTTGTTGCGCGACTGCGCGAGCAGCGAGACGGCGGTGTTGAGGAGCTCGGGCGGGATGGGTCCGTTGTGCGCGGGCACGAGGCCGACGAGGGCTTGTTCGACCGGTTTGCTCATGGTGTTCAATGGCAGAAAAGCTGGTGTTGCTGAACGATGATGCGGGGATGGTTGGAGTGGGCGAAAAGACGCAGCTAAGCTTCGCGCACCGCGTCATAGCTTCGACGCGACATCACGTGCAAAAATGCATGTTGCTGAAATGGGTTGCAAAACATATACCCCGTAGAATCCTGAATAGCCAACTGAAGCAGATATGCCGAGGGGATCGTAAACGGACCCGCCACCGTTTTGTTAAAAGACTAACATGACAGGGTGGGCAGCCAGCCCTTTAGATGTAAGAACGCTCCTTTTTTTTCTTTCCAAATCTGCTCTGGAGCTCCTCTTTGCCGTAGAGATAGTTGATGAACTTGAAAAAAAGAAAAAAGAGAGAATGTGTACACTTTATACCTCATGTCAATAACAAGAATTGCAGTAATAGGTTTCAGTACTCCAAGTTAAAGTTATATGCTCTCCCTAAAAACGCCATGGCTTGCTTAATAAAACCGCAGAACCGAACATGTCGCTCAATGCTCTGTACATATATCCTTCGTAAGTCATGACAATCTCATACCTCATTTAAAAATCCTTCCTCGCATGCCTGCTATAGTCCTTTCTCAACCTCTCACCGTAAATGTACAACACGAACGGAATTGGGATAAACGCAATGCCCAAGAACGCCAGTGTGCTACTCGCCCACCCGACGCCCAAATCTTTGTACATGGCGTTTGCGAACAGCGGGAACCCCGCGCCGAAAGCGGAGCGCATGACGTCGTTGCCGGCCAGCACGCTGGCGACGTGGTCCGGGTAGGCGTCGGCGAGGTAGTTCAGCACCGAGTTGAACAGCAGCGTCGCAGCGACACTGAAGAAAGCGCTGCCGATGATGGGCATGATCCAATGCACGTCGGCCCGCGCGCTCCAGCCGAACCAGAAGAGGCAGATGGGGACGCAGAAGGCCCCGACGAAGGCGGGCGGCAGGCGCTTTTCCGGCTTGATGTCGCCGCGGGAGTTGAACTGTTTTTCTTGCACGAGGTAGAGGTAGGTGAAGAAGGGCGGGATGGTGACGAGGGCGCCGACGAAGATGCCGAGGTAGGCGAGGCCTTGCTGGCCGAGGTCGAAGCCGTGGATCTCGACGAAGACGATGACGAAGGATTCGAACCAGATGTAGAGAAGACCGTAGATGAGTGCGATGTAGAGGTTGAGCAGGAACACCATCGGCTCGGTGAAGTTCAGCGTGATCGGCCGGACGAGTGCCATCAACACGATGTCTTTGCCCGTCATGTTCTCTGCCATGATCTCCGGCTCGCACTTCAGCTTGGAATTGCCGGTCAGCTTGCGGAGGCGGCGGGTGCGGCGGTACAGGATGTTCTGGGAGCTGGTTTCGGGCAAGAAGAAGAAGATGAAGGCGAGGCAGAAGCCGGATAGCCACATCAGTTCCCAGATTGTCCATGTCCAGCCCTCGGCTTGGGCAGCGAAGCCGCCGATGAGCGGGCCCATTGTAGGACCGCAGACGGCCGCGATGCCCCAGACGGCCATTCCGTAAGCGCGCTTGCGCGGCGCATACATGTCGCCGACACTAGCACCGCCGGTGGCCAGGACCGGCGAGCCGAAGAAGCCGGTCAGGAAACGGAAGGCGAGGAGCATGCCAAAATTGACAGCGAGGGCAGTAGGGACTTGGAAGACGACGAAGACTATGAGTGTCAGGAAGTACACGGGGTTGCGGCCGATGTATGGGATCTCCGACATGGGCGACCAGATCATCTGCTCGGATACAACAGTCAGTCACTGCGTGATTACAGGGCCAGAGGAGAACATTGTACCGGACCAAGTCCGTAGCCAGCGACGAAAAGCGTCAACCCCAAGGTTGCGGCGACCTGGGAAACGCCAAACTTTTGCATGACATCTTGGATTCCAGGAGTGTAAATGGCGGAACCGATGTAGATACTGAAGGTCAAGAGACATATCTCGAAGGTTACGAAGAATTTCTTTCCTACAGACCAGTTTTGCGGATTCTGCAAAGAAAGTCAGATACAGTACCGGCGTGTCTGGAGAAGCGTGCCTTACCGCTGGGTCATCCGGACCGTACCAAGTGACCAGTAGCGTATCTTTTCCATTCTCTGCGTCGGCGTCGGCACCCGCTTGGTTTCTCCCGTCTGGCGACGTCGTATCCGAGTCGATTCCTTCCTTTTCGACATCGACGCTTCGCTTGCTTTCTTCATCCGACTCTCCATTAGGGGCCCTCCGGCTCGACAAGGAAGCAGCCTGAAGCGCCTGGCCTCCTGATCTCCCAGGGTCGATGTATCGCTTCCATAGAGAAGGATCTCGCTCCTCGGGATACTGCAGGAATTTGCCTCTTGTGAGCAAACGCGCCGTCTGACCAAAAATGGATTCCTGAATAAGGTCCCTCATGATGGACGAAGACGAGAGGAGAAATTGAAAGGGACTGGTTTCACGATTGATGAAGTCGAGAACGGGTTCCAAGGAACAGCGAACACATTATAAAGGAAATGTCACCATGCTTCCAACATCGTCATACGGTCTGTCGGGAGTTGAAGGGTCCGACGGAAGTCGGTATTATTGCCGGCTTCCGACCAGAAACGGCAGAGCTAGCCCATTCGATAGACTGCGTTCCGGGCAAAAAACGTGGAGTTTGGAAGTCTATGACGTGGGCGGCCCATGTTGTGATGGTGGCGGTACGGCTCGGCGTGGTGGACCATGTGCTTACCTTAGTGCATGCGGACGGCGCCCGGATCTCCAGGCGCCGCCGGCTCCATGCGGAAAGACGTGAGATCTGGCGCAGGCCCATTCGAGATCCCGATGCCAAGCTCTGATGTAACAGACTCGGAGCGCGGTCTGGACGCTGCATCTGCCGTCACCATCATAACCCCAGCGCCGGAAAGGTTACCGAGAGCTCGTTTCCCGCTTCTCGGTTTGCGCTGAAGAAGAATATTATTGTGGGCTCACTGCATTCCGCGCGCCGTAGACCATCGCCACCCGCGTGTTCGGAAGTGCAAGGCTGGAAAGTACACGTATCCATGCTGAGCTTTGAGGTGTTTCCTGTCCCTTGTTGAGAATTAGCACTTCTGCATTATGAGACGTGTCGGTGGAAGGAGACTTGGATGGCCAAGACATCGCCTGTTTCATTCTTCGAGCATCTGATCTGCTGATTCCAGCCTCAGACGTGCAAGAACGCGCCTGACGCCGGAGACTAGACGAGTCGTCAGCCTCCATTGCGACTTCTCTCACTAGAGAGTCACGCACCAGGCCTACGAGGACCCTGAGAACAAAGACAGCGCGCCTCAACACTCTGTTGTCCGTGAGCTGGCGCGCTGATTGGTCACGATGCCTCGCCTACCATCAAGGTATCTCGACGAGCCTCAGGACCACGGTCTATTTTATCAACTGTTACTATCTTTCTCTTCTTCGCATCGACGTACACACTGCATACAACTCACCAAGAGGCAATGTCGGCAACATCGTCACCCGTTCCCCCTCTTCTCGCACCGGTCTCGACGCCGCAGCCAACCCAGAGCTCCACCGTTGCCATGCAGTCCACCGACAAGCTGAAGAGCGGTACAACCTGGGATAACCTGCCGAGCGAAATCATCCTCCATGTGGTTGCCAGCACCGAGTACTTCGAATTCGCCACGATACACAACCTGCAGCTCGTGGATCAGCGACTGTATCGCATCCTCAAGGCGTACGAACGCTCACTGTGCAAGGGCTACGTGACCAACCAGCTGCGGCACGTCGTCGCCTACTTCCCAGATCTCATATCGCCGCAGTGCAAAGCCTGTGAGTTAGGTCACAGCCCCACCCTCCCAGCCTGGTATTGATGGGTGCTGCAACAGGTCGCAGCGTCGTGGGATGCACTTGCAACCTCTCGTTTAGCTTGCTGGCAAATATCCAGCACAGCGTCCAGCTCCTGACTGAGCTTCACCGTGACGTGTTCGAGCTTGCGCCTGTGTGCCGCTGTCTCCAATCCTGGCACACGCTGTTCAAGGCCGGAGTGTTGTTCCTTTTCCGCATGCAAGGGCTGTGTATGTTTGCCCACGCCTTCCCCGTTCACCTCCGGGACAGAGGACTGACGAGAACAGCGTCGTATGACGAGAAGGCCGACTTCATCTTCAGCATGCCCGTCGGATGTCTTGTTGCAGTCTTGATCGCGCTCACTCAGAGCCTCCGGGCGGTACAAATGGGTGGCAGTGGCCTCATCCACCAGGACGCGCTCCCGGACGATGCGCAATCCCGCAGCGACGTTCTGCTCGTGTTCGAGGATTGCATTCTTCGGGGTGGGCCGGAGGTCGTCATGTGAGTGACTGCCGAAAAGCCTCACTTTCTGATTATTGACGTGTTGACAACAGGGGGACGCTCAACCACAACGAATGGGCGGAGAAGTGAGTGTTTCGGCTCACACGTTGGAGATGGACCCAGGCTGACGACGGGTTGTAGCATGCTCGAACGTCAATACAGCAGGCTCGACGAATCGCAGATGGCCGATGAAGACGGCACGCCGCCGCAGAAATCCCTCATCTCGCAGCTCAAGCGAGCGTTCGCGTTCAAGGCCGGGTGTCGCATTGGCGGGATCATGACCAAGGCCATGGAGATGTCGCAGAAGAAGCCGCTGCGAGACATTACCGATGCTTACATCGTCAACTTGGTGCAATCCGTACCAGAATACTGAGTGATTAACGGCGGCAATTTGATCGACTCTCGCTCTGGGTAACACTCGTGAGACGGGATCAGCATGGTTGGCGGGCTGCATCATGGCGGGCGATTGGGAGGCTGTTTTTGTCAACTGTCTGAGTGCAAATATGGCGGGATGGGCACTCTTTTTTTTTTTTTTTTTTAGATACCCGAGCTGGCGCTGCAGCGGGGACCACAAGTGTAAGTCGGGGAGCGACACATTAATGTGAGCAAGGATGCAAGCCGAAACGCGATTCAAGGCGGGCGTTTTAGATGCGACTTCCCCATGAGATTAGCGGGTGGGCAGGTGGGCAGGTGGGGCTCTTTGCGAACCAATCGGGGAGGTGGCTTCCCCGCCGCACCTCGACTCTCGCCTGCTCTCCGCCCTTTGCACCACTCAGCCCATCACCTTCCATTTCCCTTCGATTGACATGCAGCCGTTGCGCCACCGCCTGGCCTGCACCTTTGTTCCCGACCTGCCACCCTGCTACTCTCGACGTGGTTGAGTCGGGGCCGTGGCAACTCGAGCCAAGCGCGCGCCGAGTACAGCCATGCGAAAGTCGGCCGGGCGTGGCGTACACCACTCGGACACGGAGATTGTGTAGTCAGAAGCGACATACAAAAGACCGCGTTGGCGCTCTTGCCACTCCGGCTGCTGCAAGACAGTGCGGCATATTCACCTCGTCGCAACCGTGGACAGTGGAGACGTTGATAAGAGCGGACTGCCTACCCGCATGCCGGATCAAAAGGGGAAGCCTTGGAGCGCGAGAGAGGGTCCCGCCCATTGCCTTTTATTGCTTCCCTAAAAAGCTTGTTGGCTTGTGGAGATCGTGCGTCCTGCAGCATGGGCCCTTGTCCAGCGAGGGCGGCATGCAGCCATCTTCGCCGCCTCGTCCGGACCGCAGCAGAAACGGCACCATCTGACAGTTTTGCCAAAAGCGCCACACGGGGCTCCTTTGCGGGGTTGGGCCCAGCAGCAAGCAAGACGGCAGTCGGCGCCAGCCGAGGGCCTGGTCCTGTGCGAAATTCCGCTGGTGTTGGCGAGGGCCGGGCTCTGGGTCGCTTGCAGACCATGACATGGCCATGGCAGCCGGCAAAAGTGCCTAGCCTGGGCGGAGGCTATTGGTGGAGAATTGTGCTCCCAGCAGCCCACCCCCTAGCGCCCCGGTCCTGATTCCTCCAGACGCCTCTTGCACCGCTCCGCTGCCCGCAACGCTGCTAAAGCCGAGCGCGCAGGTGTGGTGTGGAGGAATCGCAGCAGATCCGCCGCGAGTGCACCCCATGCTCCCGCGCCCCGGGGCCCCGGATTGCAGCCAAACACCCTCCCTCCTGCCGCTGCCCGTGCTCAACCCCAGAGGCCCCGGACGCCACGACGCGCCCTTATTGGTGGTTTTCGGCGCCTTATGCGTGCGTCGAGGCGTTGCATGGCTGCCCTTGCCCGCCGCGCCGCCGCCAGGGTGCTGATAGCCTGACTATAAGGACATGGCAACGCTCGGCGCATGCTTGTTCTCGCCTCACGCACCCCCAGCTCCACCACTTCCTCCCCAGTGCGCTCCTCCTTTTTCTTCCTCGACCGCTTTCTTGCGCTGTCGCTGAGCCCGGCTGTTGCTCTTCTTGCCCATCCCTTTTTTTCTTCTCGCCACCACCTTGAGAGGAGCTTCCTCTCACCCCTCGCTCCACGATGGGTTTTATGTCACCCACCAGGGCGTACAACTGGTAAGCTTCGCCACACCCGCAACGCCCAGCCTGCCAACGAAGGCTAACTCTGTACATAGGTACATCTCCCTTGTCGCCGCATCATGTATGGTCCTCTACGGTTACGACGCCTCGGTGTACAACGCCGTCCTCGGCTCCGACCACTGGATGAATTATTTCGGCAACCCTGTACGCCCTCCCTCAGCAGACCACAGCACTTTTGACCCGAACATCCCGCTTACATTCATGTGAAATAGGACTCGCAAACGCAGGGTGCCATCAACACCGCCTACACCGTCGGCGCCGTCGTCGCAGGTTTCTTCATGGGCGGCCCGCTGGCCGATTTCGCTGGTCGTCGCGCGGGCATGGCGGCCGGCTCGTTGCTCGTCATCATTGCCACCTTCATGCAGGCTTTTTCGCCGAGAGGCAATATCGGCTGCTTCATCGGAGGTCGTGTCGTTATCGGTTTGGGTCAAGGTCTTGCGTTGAGTATGTGCCACTCTCCGTCACGTGCTGCTCTTGTTTTGGTAGGTTGCTAACCGTGTGTCACAGCCGCTGGTCCTATCTATATCGGAGAGCTTGCGCCTTCTGAGATTCGTGGAAAGGTCATGTCTTTCTGGCAGATGTTCTACAGTGTTGGCTCCTTCATTGCGTAAGTCAATCTAGCCGACCGTGCTAGTGCGGGTTCTGACATGTCTTCAGCTACTGGATCAACTTCGCCTGCCAGAAGCACATCGCCAGTCTTGGCGAGTGGGACTGGCGCATGGTCGTCATCTTCCAGCTCTTGATGCCCGTCCTCATCATCGCCCAGCTGTGGTTCATCCCCGAGACGCCGCGTTGGCACATCCAGAAGAACAACAACATTGAGGCCGCGCGCGCTTCGCTCCGCCGCGTCCGCGACACGGAGCAGGACGTCGAGGATGAGCTACTGGTCATCCGCGAGGCGCTCGAGTTCGAGAAAGAAGCCATCTCTTCGGGCTACGCGGCTTTGTGGAAGGACCCCTCGGTGCGCAAGCGTCTGCTGCTCGCCTTCGTCATCAACGCCGGCCAGCAGGTCACTGGCCAGGGCACGCTCAACACCTATTCGACCAAGGTCTACAAGAAGATCTTCACCGACTCCTCGCAGGTCGCTCTTATCAACGCCCTCAACGCCACCTTCAGCATCATCTTCACGCTAAACGCCACCTGGACCGTCGACCGCTTCGGCCGCAAGGCTCTCCTCATCGTCGGCGCCATCGGCATGGGTCTCTGCATGGTCATCGCCGCCACTGTCGAGACGCAGACACCGTCCATCGTCGTCGGCGGCGTGACCACCAAGTCGCAACCTGTCGGCATCTCCATCGTATTCCTGATGTTCCTGTTCGCCTTTTTCTGTGAGTTTCTCCATCTCTTCTCCTCCTCCCCCACGCACTAACCAAAATCCACCACAGACAAACCCTCCTGGGGTGCCACCGTCTGGATCTGGACGTCCGAGATCTTCTCCATGAACGTGCGCGCGCAGGCCGTCGGCATGGCCTCACAGACGCAAAACGTCGCCAACGCCATCGTCCAGCAATTCTTCCCGACCTTTCTGGACAACTGCGGCTTCTACGCCTTCTACATGTTTGCCGGTATCAATGTCCTGTTGGCTGTCTTCGTCTACTTTTGCATCCCGGAGACGAAGCAGGTCAGTCTCGAGGAGATTGATGTGCTGTTTGGCGGCTCCAACCATGTGGAGAAGGGTGGGGATTTGATGGGCGTGGAGGACGCGCATCATGTGCATGTGGGTGCGGAGGGGAAGGGGAGCGTGGACGCTTCGGAGAAGAGGGTCTGAGTTAGTAGGGGAAGGGGAGGGAGAGGGACTAAAATTAGGAAAGGGGGAGAAGGAAGTGTATCGTATAGCACCGCCTTCCTTTCTTTTCAATGATGAACACGTCACGTTAACACACCGCTTTTGAACTCTTCATGGTGCAATGGATTTGTCTGTATGGAAACATTCTTTGGGTTTTCTCACGCCTCAATACCACTCGCCTACTTGTGTGAGCACGACTGTGGCGATCCGCCACCTGGAGAGAAGACGGTGTGGTTCTCTAATTAACGGTGGGGATGACAGCATCGTCCATCCAATCGGTTTACCATCTCGACACGAAGTGCTTCCTCGGCCTACGATAACGTAGAAAGGCAGTGCGGATAGTGTCTCGAAGGTGGTACTTTCCCTACCACGCACTTCTCCGCTTAAGACCGTAACTTTGCTACGCACTTTGCGGCTTCGGCAAGGAAGTATGGCTCAAGGCCAATATGTGTGTGTCCCTCTTACGGTCTGTCTCTATCCCCCTTCACGTACATCAATCAAGCTAGATACCTGAACTCATCTGAAGTCGAAACCCAACCCTCCGCTCACACCTCCCTATCGTCGACTCACAACACACATCTCAAGCAGACGAACCTGCATACCGATCAGGAGAAAAATCCAAGATGGTATTATGCGATGCAGACCGTCCACCACCAAGAAAAAGAACAGAGAGAAAAAAAAGCACGGAAGCACAGACTACCCTCTACTCATCCCCATCCCCTCTTAATTCCCTCCAAACAAACCAAAACCAAAAACCACCAAAAAAAAAAGAACAAGAGCTCCGATTAACCGTTCCCCAATTTTCCCCACCCCCTTTCCCCTTCACTCAAAAGACACACTGCCATTCCTTCCCTCTTTCTATATCAAACTCTGATACTGATCCAACCCCTTTCGCTGCTGCCCTTGTTGCTGTTGCTGTTGCTGTGACTGTCGCTGCTGCTGTGCCATCCCACCGCCACCACCACCACCACCACCAAACGACCCCAGGCCGCCCGCCGGCGGCGGCGCAATGCCAAACCCAGCATACGGACTACCGACACCGCCAGCGCCCACACCAGTCCCCTGCTGAGCAAACCGATTCAGTCCAGCGCCCATCTGCTGCTGCTGCTGCTGTGGTTGTTGTTGTTGTCTCGTCGCGGCTGTCCAATCGATCGAGCCAGACTGCTGCTGCTGCTGCTGCTGCTGCTGCTGCTGCTGTTGAGGGTTCAAAATACCCATGTTCATGAGACCGCCTCCTCCTTGTTGCTGTTGCTGCTGTTGCGGCCGCGACGGCTGCAGTGGCAAAGAAAAGGAAGACTGCGTCGAGGACGAGCCCCAGCCGTTCATCGAGCCGGCCGTCGTGCCGCCCGTCGACTGCGGCTTGAGCGCGGCGAAGCCGCCGAGCGAGCTTCTGTTGTTGTTGTGGTCCGGCGTGGCCGAGCGGTACGACGACGACGGTTGCAGAGGGGGGGCGCCCATACCCAAGCGGGGAGGAGGGGTGGAGGTCTGCTGGGGTGGGGGCGTGCTCCAGTTGAAGGCCGGTGCTGCGGATGCCGCCGCCGCCGACGACGACGATTGCATGGACGAGGTGCTGCGCGGGTTGCTCGGACGCGCGGAGGAGGGGGGCTGCAGGCCCGCCGAGACGGGCGGGGAGGTCGTGGCCGACGAGGGGGCGCCCCAGCCGCCGCCGTCGTCGAAGCCGTTTCCGGCGGCGGAGAAGCTGTTGGTCGTCGCGCGGCCGGTGACTAGGCTTTCGAAGTCGGCGTCCTCGCCGTTGGCGCCGGTTCCGTTGGCGGGCGAGATGCCGCCGAAGGACATGAAGTCGTCGGCGCGCGCGACGGTGGTTGTGCTGCTGGTGGAGAGTTCTTGGAGCTTGCGGGTCTGTTCCTGCTCGACGCGGGTGGAGAGTTGTTTGATGAGGGCCATGAAGGCTTGGAATTGCTGCAGGTTCAGGAGAGGACCTAGGCTGAAGTTCCAGAGGATGGGAAGCGTCTCCATGGCAAGGAAGTCAGAGTCGGCGATCTTGCCGACCTCCGTAAAAACATCAAGAGATGCCATCTGTGAGTGTGAGCTATAAGTGCATTAAGTTTAGAAAAGGCGTCTTACCATCACAGCCGGCTCTTTCGTTTTGATTGCCTTCAGCAGCGGCACGACCTTCTCCTGAATGGTATACTTGTCTAGGACAGCTGGGTTTTGTCTTTGTTGTGGTCTGTTTGCACCGAAGCCATCCAGCCCATCGCCTGTGTCTTCTGAAATCCCGCCTCCGCAAAGATGGCGGAAGGCTTGGAGGCCACGAATCTTGATGCCCATACTTGTGGTTTTGGCAAAGACATTGGCTACAATGGGGAAGAACTCGTTCTTGATTGTGGAGAAGTCTAGAACGAATATGATGATGGGGAGTGTTCTTAAAGCAGCATCCACCAAAGAATGGGTTGGTGATTGTAAGGCGAGGACGATGAGTGGGAGCACGTCTGTAACCGGTCAACAACAGGAGCAGGACGTCCGACGTCTTGAACTCACCATCTTTGAACTCCTTGCCTGTACAGTTTTCAGACATGAGCTTCATGTTCTCCAGGATGATCATGAGACCAGCCTCCTTCGCACTGTCCCGCTCCGCCTGCGGCGGTTTTCCACTGGTGCCGCCGTTCAGGAATACTTCTCTTAGGCGAGGAAGTACCTTGTCGCAGAATGCCCGCTTTCCCGAAGGTACCATGGTCAGAATTTTGAATATGTTCTGGAGAACGATTGATAATAGCTCCCGATCTTTCATTTCTTCCAGTAGTGCAGGAAGCACCTTCTTCTCCAGGACGCTCTTCGGGAACTGGTTCAACACACGTGGCAAACCACGCATGAATTGGGACTTTTCAGCCGGAGTCTTGGCTGGCAAGCTATCAAGGAAGCGAATGGTTGAGACAAGGATATTGTCAAAGTATTGAGCCTCCTGAAATTCGCGAGCGTTGATCCTTTGCGCTGGTCGTCTAGTAATGAGCCGGGGTAGGAGGCCTTGGGTGATGTCCCGGGGTAGCTTCCCCTTGCATAAGAAACCGTTGTTCTGCGTTGGTATTGACGAAGATGATGCAAATAGCCGTTTGTAGGTAGATGGACTTTGGTTCGTCTCCAAAGGGCTGCGATGAGGAGAGTTGAAGAGGGCGATAACGAGGAGACCCAGCGAGAACATGTCTGACGATGTGTTGAGGTTCGTGTCCATTATGAAGTCTGGAGAAGTGTAGTCGATATTCAACTGCACAGAGTGCGGCAGCCGAGGGTCGTGGTTGATGACCTCAGACAGGGAGATGGGGGTAACAGAGGTGGGCTTGGTAGAATTGTCGGGAGGGCTGCAGAAGCCCAGGCCGGATATTTTCCAATCAGACTATGGAGAACTACATCAGCACTGCTAGCATGCAGACGGAAGAAGAAGACTTGGCTTCCTACTTTGGCATTGACGAAGATGGCCTCGGGCGTGAGATTCCCATGTACGAGGCCAGCGCTCTCATGCAGGAAATCGAGGCCTTTGGCGACCTGCAGCAGCCCCTTCTGGATTTCCAACTCGTCAATCTCCAGCTCCCGCCGCCGTCTAGTACCGTCTTCTTCGACCACGTAACGACTGCTGCGACCACCAGGGCCACCACCGCGTTCCTGCTCATCTTTCTCTTGTAACAGCCCCGCCAGTGATGCGGACACAGGTTCGGTCGCAAACATCAGACCTCCACTGCGCGTCTCTTCCACCGGCTCTGCCAGCTCCAGGATGCTGGGGTGTCGTAATCTAGCGAGCGAACTGGCCTCTTTCTTCAAGCGCTCTACCACCTCCTCGTGTGCTCTCTTCACTGTCCCGCTTGTCGATCGCGGCCCAAAGCCCCCTCCCTGCGGCTCCAACGACTTCTTCTCGAAGATGAAGACCGAGGCAGGCTTGCCTGTCGATTTCTTCTTCGCGTCGTAGATTTTCCATGGCCCGGCGGTTGAAGAGGGTGTGGAGCTGATGGAGTAATTGGAGCCGATGTTCGAGGTGAAGGACTTCACGGCGGACGAGAAGAACTGCGCAGCCATGGCGGGGATGCGAGCTGTCGGCACAGCTCAGGGCGCAACGGGTAGTGTGCGGCGATCAGCGAGCGTGGTTCGGGAGCAGCGGCTGCGTGCGGCGAAAGGGCGACACTGGCGATCAAGCAAGGGAAGGACAGGGTAGTCAGAATTGCGCGTGCCAATGACGAGAGAGTGCGGCGCGCAAGCAGCTCGGCATGCGCGGACACTGGGGGTACGGCAGAGGCCAACTGTCGGGGCAAAAGCCAGTTCTCCGAATAGCTGGCGGTTTGGGCGTTAAGGTCGAGGTGTCGCGCCCACAGCTGCTCTCGAACCCCCGCGGCCTGTGCGCAGGCGCGACCCAGGGTGCCCGGGCTGATCCCGGCGGTCTCGGCATGCGGGCGCACTCTCCGAGCACCGCTCGTAGGGCGCGGATAGTCATACATTACATTTCTAGCACCCCATCTTTCACCCCGTCACTACTCCATTGCTCCACCACCACCCCTTTTCCGACCTCAATTTGCAGGTCCCTCGCTCGCAATGCTTCAACAACGGTCCCAGAGGCTTCTGTCCGCCTTTTCCACCCTTTCTGCCCGCGCCCAGTCCCCATCGCTCGCATGTCTCGCCAGCCAGCGATGTCGGAGAGCATACAGCGCGCAGCCCAACCTGGCTGAACTCAGCCCGGCCAAGCTCTCTGTGACCAAAACGACTACTCCGAAGGAGTTGCTGCCCGCCGAGGAGCTTGTCTTTGGCCGCACCTTTACTGGTAATTTTGCTACCTCCCTGGCCGGCACCATGTCAGGCCACAAGACTGACCATGAAGCCTGCTAGACCACATGCTGTCGATCGAATGGACTGCCTCGGAAGGCTGGCTGAATCCGCGCATCACCCCCTACCAGAACCTCTCGCTGGACCCCGCCACCTGCGTCTTCCACTACGCCTTCGAGTGCTTCGAGGGCATGAAGGCCTATAAGGACAAGGCGGGCAAGATCCGCCTGTTCCGGCCGGACAAGAACATGGCGCGGCTGAACAAGTCGTCGGCGCGCATCGCGCTGCCGACCTTCGACGGCGAGGCCCTGACCAACCTGATCGCGCAGTTCTGCCAGCTCGAAGAGCGCTTCATCCCCTCGGCGCGCGGCTACTCGCTGTATCTGCGGCCGACGATGATCGGCACGCAGCGCACGCTGGGCGTCGGCCCTCCCGGCTCCGCGCTGCTGTACGTGATCGCCAGCCCCGTCGGTCCCTACTACCCGACCGGCTTCAAGGCCGTGAGCCTCGAGGCGACCGACTACGCCGTGCGCGCCTGGCCCGGCGGCGTTGGCGACAAGAAGCTGGGCGCCAACTACGCGCCTTGCATCGTGCCGCAGATGCAGGCCGCCAGCCGCGGCTACCATCAGAACCTGTGGCTGTTCGGCGAGGAGGAGTACGTCACTGAGGTCGGCACCATGAACCTGTTCGCCGCCATCAAGAACAAGGAGACCGGCCAGAACGAGCTGTTGACCGCGCCCCTCGACGGCACCATCCTCGAGGGCGTGACCCGCGACTCCATCCTCGGCCTCGCCCGCGAGCGCCTTACGCCTCAGGGCTGGAACGTCGTCGAGCGCAAGTTCACCATGAAGGAGCTCGCCGACGCCGCCGACGAGGGCAGGATGCTCGAGGTCTTCGGTGCGGGTACCGCCGCTGTCGTCAGTCCCGTGAGGAAGATCAACTGGAGGGGTCGTGACGTCGACTGCGGCCTGGCGCCCGGCAAAGAGGCCGGTCCCGTCGCGCAGCAGGTGCTGGACTGGATGATGGCTATCCAGTACGGAGACGAACAGCACCCTTGGAGGTAAGACATACCACCCCCTTCTCTAATGTCCATCACGCGACTTGCATGTGCTAACTATCAGTCTACAGCTACAAGCTCTAAGTTCCCCTAGTACTCTATTCTGTAAAAGTACCTAGAGATGACTAGATTTCACGGACTGTTTACGGAGGCAAGCATTGGACCAGCATCCTTCTTTTTCTTTTGGTTTCGATTTTGAAACTACGTTCTGGAAAAATTAGCGGATAAGGACACTGGCGTCGTAGAGTCAATCTTCAATATCGAGTTTGCGCGTGCGGAAGCGTGCTCTGCACCATGAAGTCCTGATTCGCGTGCATGTTACTGAAGTGAAAAACGCTACAACGAAGCTTGGAAGGCATTTATGACTTCACACGCAATCTCAGGGTTTTTCCGAAGAGTTCTGGCTGATCTGATTTAGGAAAGGGAGATAGTCAAGGAAATGGCCCCAAGGCGCCAGCTAAGTCGAGAAGGTCCAGAGACGAGGTTGCTAAAAGGAGATGTCAAGGGCAAGCGAACGTGGGGAAAAACAAGTTGAGCTTTACTTCAACACAAGGGTCCTAGGAAGATCGGCATGTCCAAACTTTTTTATGTGCATTGCTGGGTATTCCCACTGCCGCCCCTTCGTATCATGCACATATCGCACCCATTTTTTTGCTTCTTTCCTCGGACTTCGGAATCCATTTGGTCTCGTAAAGTCTTTTTAGGCCACCTTGTTTTTGGTAAGGTACATCGCTGAAGCCCCACCGGTAGTCTGCAACCCGAATTCGATAGCCCCGCAGGAAAATGCCTCAGATGTAGCCGGAAAAGAAACCAGAAGACACCACGCCCGTAATTTAAGCCTGTGGATCATCCATATCAGCATTCCATTTGACAAGAGCCGAGTGATATATTGGCCGATGGTGGCGTAGGCGTGGTGGCGGTATGGAGCTGGTGTCTCATACCTTGACGGCGTAAACCCTCTGGGGGAAGTGAATGGCCTTCTTCTTCTGCTTCTCGGTGACGAGGGAAGCCTCGTGCTTGGTTAACCGCCTGCGCATGGCGCGGGTCTGCTTGCGGCGGAGGTCGAGGGGCAGGTACTTCTTGCCCTTGTAGAAGAGGCGGAGCTGCTCGCGCTGGTTCTTGTTGATGACGGTGAGAACGCGGGCGATCGACTTGCGGACGTCGTGGCTGCAAAAAAAAAGTTTCGTTAGCTCTACGGTCCTTTCCTAGGTTCCAATTGTCCTCCTTGCTGATTGCGGTGGAGGTCGTGCGTGTGTCGTGTTGTCGTGTCGCGTCCTGTGCGAAATCTGCCGGGGCCTAGGGCGGGGGAAAGTCGTACATCTTGGTGAGCTTGGAGGAAGCACCGCCAGCGATCTTCTGGGTGCGCAGACCGACGAGCTCGGTCTTCAAGTCATCGAGCTGCCTCTTGAGGTCCTCCTTGCTCTTGCCCACGAGCTGGCTGGTCTTGACCTTTGCTGCGGACGACTGTATCACGCAACCGTTAGCCCGAAACCGTCCTGGTGCATTGTATTGTCGATGTCGCGGGGCGAGCTCACCATTTTGGCGAGTTGTAGACTGGGCGGCGGTGTGTCGTCGTCGTGGGGATGGTTGTCGTCGTCGGTCGTCGTCTCAAATCGAAAAGGCGTGCGCTGCAGAGTGCGAGATTTCGAGTCGGTGCGCCTCGCTTACGAAAAACGCCGACCCCCCGACCGCCCACCCCCCCCCAGCACCCAGCACGCGCCAAGAACGGCGGCGACGCAACCCATCACGTGTGGAACTCGTTGCTCACAGTGCACATCCCAGTCTTCGCTGACCTCACCACCCTCTCGCATCCCCAGATTATTCTCCGCAAACATGGCCTCCACAGGTGGCGGCTGGGCGCAGCTGCGCCAACAAGCCCGCTCCCTGGAAACGCAGGTACGACCTCCGAAGCCGTATGCTCATTGCCGCAACCAAGGCAGCTCCAGCTGACGAAAGCTCTCGCGCAGACAGAATCGCTGTTCCACACGTATTCGCAATATGCCTCGATGACGAACATCCCCCAGAAACCCACCGATGAGGAACAACGCACGGAATCACAGATCCGCGAGCTTCTCGAAAAGGTATCCTCCCAGCCACTTCGTCCACCTTGCCTCACACATGACCGCATTCCACGTCCTCGCAACGGAGCTCTACTGACCATGTCTCGCTCCAGCGCGACGCTCTCATCGGCCAGCTCACCCGCCTCCTCGACTCCTCCGCCGACCTCACGTCCTCCGCGCTGAAGCAGAACAACCTGGCGCGGCACCGCGAGGTGCTCGCCGACCACCGGCGCGAGCTGTCGCGGCTCAAGAACACCATCTCGACGGCGCGCGACCGGGCGAACCTGCTGTCGGACGTGCGCAGCGACATCGACGCGTACCGCTCCGCGAACCCGGCGCAGGCCGAGGCCGACTACATGCTCGACGAGCGGCGCCGCATCGACAACTCGCACAACATGGCCGACAGCGTGCTGAGCCAGGCGTATGCCGTGAACGAGAACTTCGGCTTCCAGCGCGAGACGCTCGCCAGCATCAACCGCCGCATCACCGGCGCCGCCAGCCAAGTCCCCGGCCTCAACTCGCTCATGTCGCGCATCAGCGCCAAGAAGCGCCGGGACGGCATCATCCTCGGCAGCTTCATCGCCTTTTGCTTCCTCATGCTATTCTTCTTTTCGTGAAGATGGGCGTACGCGAGTCGGATCGTGCGTACGAAGACTATCGGCTGAGGGTCGTTGGGCATTTCTTTTTCTTCCCATTCTTTGATGTCATTCTGTTTTGGATTGTCATGGATGGTTCCCTGCACGGCGTATGGACATCCCCTCCTGAGGGACTGGGATTCTTGTTTCTGGCTCGGGTCAAGGAGTTTTGCGGAAACCTAGCGGGCGGTTTTTGTCACGTTTGTCGTTGAGGGCATTGCATTGATCTCTTTGTACAGATGTTCCGTTCTATCTTTTGGTTGAAGTCTGACATTTTTCTGGCCATCAGTATCTTCTCCCTCCTAATCGTTACATCGGGGGAGTATAAGACTCAAAGGATTCCCCGTGTTCTGTTCCATTTCAACATTGTGTCTCACTCCGTCATTCCATGAGACATTGGACTCTGCTTACGTGGACGGCTGAAATATGGACGTAGATGTACGTTCAAAACCCATACAAATACGCCCAGAGGTAGGCTTCAGTTATCCACGGAGATAAGATCCCATCTCACTTTCGAGAAGGATAGTTTCCTCATACCCACTCTAGACGGAAAAGTACTCCACTCTTCCTGATATGAGCAGCATACCACAAGCCCACCCCAAGCCCTTAGGCCGCAGCTTTCTTCACCTTTTTCGCACCAGCCCCCTCCTCTTTCGGCTGCTGCTGCTGCTGCTGCTGCTGCTTCTGCTGCCCCTCCTGCTGCTGATGATGATGATGCCCAACCGTCGCCTCCCCAATCAACATTCTCAAACCCTTGTTCAGATACTCCACCTCGTCCCCCTCAGCCTTCCCGCTCGCGGCCCAGCGCACGCGACACGCGCCGTCGACCAAGAACACATAGCCCACCCTCTCGTTCATGATCCCCAAGCACTCGCGCATCTCCTCGGTAATGCCGCGCCTCACGACGAAATAGCGATCCCAATCCCTCTCGTCCCGCTGCCGCCTCAGCCGGCCCTTGTACATGTTCAAGATGAGCGCGCGCAGCGGGTTCGGCTCGACGTTGAGCTCGACGTGCTGCGCGACGCCGCGGTTGGCGGCGAGGAGGGCGGCGAGGGCGGGGTTGGCGTCGGGGCCGGTGAAGGTCGTGGCCTGGACGCGGGCCCACTCGGACGAGTAGACGGACACGAGCGAGACGCGGTTGAGGAGGGCGAGCGTGGTCGAGTGCGGGGCGCGCCCCGCGGCGCCCGGCAGCAGCGTGGAGCCGACGAAGTTGGGGAAGAAGAGGGCGCGGTCGGCGCGGAAGATGCGCGGGTTGGCGAGGAAGGACTTGCCGCCGTGGTATTGCATGTTGGTGAAGTCGCGGAAGTAGGGCTTGGCGACGGCTTTGGCGCTGTAGCGTGTGTCAGTCATGCTGTCGCGCGGCGTAGGTGGGGCGGGCCGGATGGCGGCAGCTTCGAGGAGAGGATGGGGTGTGGGGTAATGTGGCGGTTCTCATGCGCGATGTCAATGGGAAGGGGGTTTGGAGACGTACAGCTCTTTCCGCCGCTGCAGGTGCTTGTCGTAGTCTACAAAGTCGTCCCGCCGCTGCTGCAGACTGCGGTCGTCTTTCCCTGAGTTCTCGCCCGGCAGAGGCGGCTTGTGGAAGCCGATGGGCCGCCCCAGCACCTCTGCCTTGAAGCCCTCATGTTTCGACGGCGCCTTGTACGAGGCCAGACCTTGGCCGAGCGCGTCCTTCTTCTCTTTCTGAGCTGCTGCTGCTGCTGCCGCCGCTTGCTTCTCTTTCTGCTCGGCCTTCAATGGTGCCGTGGTTGGCGATGCCTTTTCCTGCGGCTTTAGGGGCTGCTTGTCTGGTTGTTGCGTGCTGTACTGTCGGAGGCGCGGAGTTGCGATGGCGGTGGTGCTCGTTCGTAGCGCACGGCGCAGCTGGCACGAGCGGCATATCGACGACGTCGAGGCGGCGGTAGCGGGGTCGAATTGGGCCAGCTGGCGCAGCAGGGCGCGGCGAGAGAGCATTGCGACGGCGACGGCGATGTGGTGTTGTTTGTTTCTCTGAGCGCCGGGATGCGGTCGGACTGGTGATTGGCGTTCCGTGCTGACTGCCGGAAAAGCTGCGGGTTTATTTTTTAGCTGTGAGCCTATGACGTGCAAGGGTCCCGCAGGTGATGGATGTTTTTCAAAGCGTTACACGTAGCGTTCTTCCTTTCTCATGGAGATTGAAATATGGATATACCCCTCGTGCATCTTCTCCCAGTTAAAATCACAAATGCTTAAAATACAGTAGGAGGCTTCTTTTTTTTTTTCCAACCCAACATCAGAATTTTATATTCGTCCCAACTGCTCCCTCAGAAATAGATTTTTCGCGATGAGAAACCCTGGTCATTGCACTGCGCATCAAAGCATACGCTGAGCATTCTGTAAAAAGTTGTGCGGATGTTATCCTAGTAGGGGTGGTGTTCTAGGCATCTAATTCACAAAGCAATCGGCGTTGGAAACCCGATGACAAAAACTCGACAAGAAGAAATCCGAGGACCGATTTCAGGATCGCAGACTCACTACGTAGGACGGACAACTCTTTTCGATCGAAGTGTACAGTCGTCAGATGAGCATAGCCATGATTTGCCAATAGCGCGGATCAGAGGCTCAACCTCGCAGGATTGGGATTCGGATCCTAGCGTACCACAAGATGCCTGCGTCCACTCACAAGTCACGTCAGATCAAATGCAACACAGAAGAAATAGTCCCGAAAGTAAGGGTAAGACATTAGTCATTAATCGTATGAACAGCAGAGTAGTACGCCCATGATGCAGTCGTGTGCTTCCATCTTCCCAACTTTTCCCCACACCCGGCCCAATCAGGTTCCAATTCAACCCCCCTCGCCTTTTTCCTCATGCATGTAGGAGAGTCACCCTCCCTGCATCTCCGCTCGGGCACACACCCGCTTGGGAGAAGAACAAGAGATGAAAGAAAACAGGCGGAACGCGTGGGGATCGGAGACATCATGTCAGAAGAGACATTTACAAGCCGCAGTTGCTGAGGGGGACCTCGGCGGAGGTGGCCTCGATGCGGCCGAGCTGGGCGGCCTGGTTGTTGGTGAGGTCGTTCATGGCAGCCTGGGCGAGGTTGAAGCCGCTGGCGGCATGGTCGATGGCGAGGACGTTGATCGTCTTGCCGTTGTAGGTCAGGGAGTAGCACTTGCCGCACTGTGTGGACATGGATCGTTAGTATATCGACGTCTCTTGTGGGAAGAAATGGAAAGGGTGTGGAGGTAACTCACGTTGGCAGAGCCCCAGCCGGCAATGGTGTCGGAGCCACCAACGTAGGGGAACTTGGTGATGGCGCCCTGAGTCTGCCAGCCGTACTTGGTGATCAGGCCGTTGGTGCCGTCGGAGCAAGAGACAGCGGTCAGGGAGCGGCTGGCGTCGTCGTAGCCAGTGTCGTAGGAGACGCTGACGGCGGAGGTCATGGCGACCATGGAGGCCAGGGAAGCGAGAACGGTGGTGAACTGCATGGTTGAGATTGGTTGATGAAGTATTATGGGATACTTTGAGTGCTTGGATGGATGCTGATGCTGGTAATGCTGATGCGGATGGTGATGATGGGAGAGGACTGAGAGCGTGGGCGATTGATCTTTATAGGCGTTGTCGTGGTGGTCGCCGTTTCCCAGGTGGCTAGCACACGGCCTGGCAAGAGCCTCGTAAACGGACCTGCCCTCCACCAGGACGTAGCATCCATGATGCGAGCCCAGGCCAATGGGCGGGCCGACCTCGTAAAGGGAAAGATCTAAGAGTCGACATGGTGCTCTTCTAAGCCTAACGCCAGCAGGAACCGATCCCCGTTGCGTAAAGCGCCAGGCCGCCTCTTCCCCTCTTGCGGCTAGTCCATCTCACCCCGGCCGTTGTAGCTTCTCATCTGGCTCAGCCCTTTGGGGTGTACAGCCGCGATCGAGTGAGACTGGTGCGTTTCTCTCCGGGCGGGATCGGCTTACCTGGGCCGGTGTCGCGCTCGTGGCACCTGCCGCAGGTGGGTGGAAGCTGGCGGAAGACAAGACGGAGCCGGAGAGGGGCGCACAGCTCGAGGGGTTGCACGGAGCAGTCCATCATCCGATGGTCTCGTTGCTCGAGGTAAATACGAGAAGACAGCTGCATTCCCCGCCTCTCGCTCGACCGTCGCAAGCGATCATCGGCGGTGAGCCGGGGTGCTCTTCATGGGCTTCCCCACAGTTCGCAGTCGGGCTGCAGGGGCCGCAGGAGCAAGCCCGCTCGGAGAGGTGGCACTGGCGCGTGGTATCCTCTTCGCAGCGCCGTAACCCCAAGCAGGCGAAGGAAGGGGCAGTGTCACGAGGAGCAGCGTCGGAAGCGCGTGGAGAGACAGCAGGCAGGCAGGTGGCATGTGGGCGGTGGCGGCGCGGGAAAGGCGTCCAAGTGCGCGTGTTCGGCTATCGGGCGCACTCCAAAAATAGCCAGCGGCCACCCACTGGCACCTTCTCGTCGTGCTTGGCCCTTCCACTCCCGTACCAGCCCGGACCGCGAGCTTGAGCGTGTTTGCCCTGCTGTCGCTCTCTCAACAATCCCCCGCCCGTGCCTCTCACACCGTCGCCGTTGTCGCCCGCTGCGCCGTGAGGACCGCCCCGAGCGCCAGCGCCAGCACAGCAGCAAAATACGAACTCTAGACTGCTGCGAGCTACAGCAGTGCTGAGAAGAGCTTTCGCCTGCGTTGTGTCGGGCCTACGAGACGACGGCCGGCCTTACAGACGTCACGGTGCGCTCACAGGCGGAAATCGAGGCGGCGGCCCACTGCATCCAGCAACATCACCGTGCGCTCCTGCCGCCATCCCAGCTGTCTCTGCACTCTGTGTGTGATTAATCTCAAGGGAAACATTAATCTGCAGCCGAGACAGACCCTCACTGTCCCTGCAACATCATCCACCAGTGACGGCACGGGCTCTCTCGGTCTTGGTGTTCAACAAGTACAGCTGCATTTTCCTTCCTGCTGGTTTCGGGCCTTGCATCCGGAATACAGCTCAACCGCAAGCAGATCCCAGACGGTCAGCGAGCTTGGAGCAGCGCGCACCCCCAGTCGCCGTGACAACGCTGCGCCTCCGCACCGCACGGCCGCCTCATACCACCAAGCCTACCGTCCGCGAACCATCACCCGTCCGTCAACATGTCGCTCCCTCCTGAACCACCCGCAGTGCTTGTTGTACGCTCAAAGTGCTTACATTACAGATAGGTATCATTGTATCCGTCCAACACCAGAATCGCTCTTGATGTGCAGTGTCTTCATCTGCTCGTTTGCCGCCTCAAATTCAGCGCATTCGGCAAACGGGACATCTCGAATTCCACCAGCGAGGTCCTTTAGTGACTTGGGTGCCTCATCGCTCGCATCTTGGTGTTTGCCTGCGTTCGGCGAAGGCACGTACAATGCTTCCGTCTGTCCAGAGTCCCTGGCACCCGTTTCGATGGTCGGATGGTGCACCCATGTGGTCTCGGTCTTCTCGAATCCCTCTTCTGTCATGTACTTCACCTCGTCACCTTCCGTGCCCGTGAATGCCCGAGCTGTGAATTTACGAGGGGTCCTTGTCGTCGCATCGTTTCTTCGTTTGGACACTGTCTCGGCGACTAACCAGTTCCTTGCTCGGTTGTCGGAGCTGCGTCCAGGAATCTGTTCTTCGGGAATCTCCTGAAGCCCACCAACCTCGTTGCGCAGGAAATGGCGCGCTGGTAACACCTCCACGTCGACTATTGGAAGAATGCGATGAAACACATCATGCGTATGGACCTCTCGAAAAATTCGCTCCTCGCGGATTTCGTGCACCTCTGGTTGTATCGTTTCGTGGGTAACAGCTAATTAAGAGATGGGTTGTCAGCGAAGCGTCTTCACACACAATATCTACAGGGCCTAGGCGAGTTTACCTGGGGCATACCGTGAGTGGTAGGTAGTGTCTTCAGTCTTCCTCAAGTCAACCACCCCCTCAAGGCTCGGTGGCTCCGGACTGTCTTCGATGAGGTAAGACCGCTGGCCGCTCCCTCCGTTGTATCCACCCGGTATGCCGTCCGGCGTGTGGTACCCCTCCACGGGCTCTTGCACACTCCATCGATGTTTCGGGTTACTGAAGTCGCGCAGGCCGTGAGAATATGCTCTCTTCCTCCTGAGCGACCCTCCACTGTTCCGCTTCGGCGTTACTTGGGTTTCTTGGGTCTCCCCGCTGTCTTCCTCATCGCTTGAGTCATCCAGAAAGAGCCTGGATTGAGTGTTGTCTCCCCTCGATTGGTTCGATGGAGGCAAAGTGTCCTCCTCTAAAGAGTAGTTCACCACGTCGTGCGGATTGAGCCCCTTTGAAGGAACCGACAATGGAGCCGGGTAGCTGGACCTATTCCGGGCCGCATTTTCTCTAGCGCCATCACCAGCGAGTGCGGTTCTGACTGGTGCTGCAGGAGGACTGGGGAAGGAATCGGACAGTGCGTTTTCTGTGACATCATCCCCGTAATAACTCTCACTTCCAGCAGATAGTTGCCTCGCAGCAAGACTGTCCCCAGCACCGCTCCCGTGCCTGGCATCATCACTCGTTACAGCTGTACCGGGCAGAGGAGGGGGCGACATTTTCTCCAAGTTTCCCACGTCTCCGTCTTCTTTTTTCCAGAGAGGTTTGGGCCGGCCTTTGCGCGATGCGTCCGAAGCGGCTTTCCTCAGTCGATTCCGGTGTGCACGGGATTGTTGGCTCGATCCAACCGACGCAGGCCGCTTGGGGGCGGCGGGTGAGCTGAGTGGGCGATGACCAGTCATTGACCGGTCTCCATGCAGTGGCAGACTTCCTCGACGTGGTGGAGTCCCTTGGGCGGCATCGCGATAATGGACGGATGGGACGCGGGATAGCTTGGAGTCCTTGTCTGTGCTCCCATCCCGCCTGTGAAAGAGTCGCTTGATAGCGTCACCCATTCGGAGCTCCCTGCAGAGGCCTCAAAGCGCAGAGATTGGTGTGGTGAGAGTGGAGAGGGCTGAGCGACGCTGCAAGGAGTTGGGCGAATGGGCTGGCACATCGTCGAACGGCAGAGAATCGCGCGTGGGAGCTGACGATGCAGCGACCCCGCAGCCGCCCGTTCGTCATAGCACTGCTCACGCCATTGGGATTCAGGACGACGGCCGGAAGGGGGAAGTTCGAAGCATGCAAAGAGCGGTTGATGATGACATCACTAGCGTTCAGCCACACAATCGACCACTCAGCGGCGTCGTCCAGGACAACCAGCGCCTCGACCGTGGATATGCGCCGTGGCCCGACGGGGTGGCTGGGCCGCTGGCGCGTGCCGTGGTGATGTGCAGAGGGAGCTGAAAGCATTCCAGGTCGATGGGTACAGACAGCGCAGCCAGCGGCCTGTCCCGCGATGATGACACAAGCACGCACCGCCGGCGCGTCCCCACCCTCCACGCCAACGCTCAGCTGGGATCCCCACTTGAAGCTGATCTACTAATCGACGACAAGCATGCACACCATTCCGCCTTGCCATTGGTGCTGCCAGCTTTGGCGATCCCTGTGCCTGGTCCACTGACATACGACTATTCACCTCATTCGATGGCGCTTCAACTATTCCCACAGTCCGTCTAGTCGATCTGCGGCTATCCCTTAGTGCTCGCGCCCTTTCCGTCGCCTGCCGGAGCCCCGTAGCGTACGATTTGCGCAATGCTTGCGAACCAGACGTGATCGAGAGAGATGGCCACACTGTGGCTTTGACAATTTCCTAATCCGGCCATCTAGGTCGACGTCCGCGCATACACTTTCTCGGTATATCGTCACCGAACCCTTATGATGTATGAGCATCGATGACGAGTGTCTGCATGCCGACTCCCTGGCTTCTTTAAAAGAGTCGTGCTGTCGCCTGTACTGGGTACTTCATCCACACTCAACACTCTCAAGGCATCTCAACCCCCCTTATTTGTATCTTTACCGATTTTACCCATTACCATCCACACTATCGCAACAATGGAGAAAGCGAAGGCAGCCGTTTCCGACTTCATGTCCAAGTCTGGCCACCATGACACCACCGTTCACGAGAGGGTCAATCCTGCCGTCAAGCACGAGACAGTCAAGCCTTCCAAGCACGAGAACGTCACCACCGCCATCGACAAGGAAATCCACCAAGACCACTATCACACTGCTGTCCAGCCCGTTCAGGATCGCGAGGTGCTTCCTGAGCAGCATCACCACAATCTCGCTGGTGTTGAGCACCGGCAGTTCGACCACGGCAACGAGCGCGAGGTGGAGCAGCGTCTGAAGCAGGAGGCCGCGCAGTTCAAGGATGAATCGGTCCGGCATGATGAGCACCACACCCGCTCCGCCGCGCCACAAGTCGCGGGCGAGCACGTCCACCACCACGTGCATGAGACGATCCAGCCCGTGGTGCAGAAGGGTAAGTCAAACATCTCGTTCCCCACACCCCAGATCCTCACGACGATCGTTTGACGTAATCCCGATCTACATCACTAATACGTCACCATCACAGAAACCATCGAACCCCACGTAGTCCACACCACCGTCCCTATCCACGAAGTCCACCACAACGCGGCCCAACACCACTCGACCTCTGCGCTCCCCGCCGTCAGCATGGATGACTTCCGTCGTCAGGGTGGTGTGCTGACCGGCCGCGAGGAGCGTTATGACGGCTTCGAGGGTGAGCCGCGCAACATTGGTGGCGCTGGTAGCAATATTGGCGGCACGCACGGTGTCGGCCGCCACGAGCACGGCACCCGCGGCGAGACCGGTGCACTCCGCGGCGAGCACAGCATCGCCGGCGACCACGGCCGCGGCACCACCGGCTCCGGCCTGCCCGTCCCGACGTCGACCTCCGCCTACCACGGCGGTCGTCACGGCGAGCACGGCAGCAGCGGCGGCGCCCTCGGCACCGGCACCGTCGCCGGCGCCACCGCCGCTGCAACCCAGCACCACCAGCACAACAAGGAGCGCGAGTCCGGCGTCGGCGGCACGCACTTCGACCGCGACACCACGTCCTCCACCACCACCGGCGGTCGCGGTGTCGGCGGCGCCGTCGAGAAAGGTCTCGAGCGCGAGCGCGAGCGCGAGCGCGGCACTGGCGTGTCTCCCACCACTGGCTCGACTGGCGCCACCGGCACATCGGGCGCCGCTACCACCGGCCGCACGCCGCAGCACAGCACCGGTGCTGGCAGGGGCGCTGGTGGTGGTGGCCTGACTGGCAGTGGCGTCGGTAGCGGTGTTGGCAGTGGCCGTCGTGACGAATATGGCGCGGTGCCGGCGGAGCGGACGAACACGGAGAGCAGCACGGCGAGCAAGCCCAGTTTGCTGGATCGGCTGAACCCGCTGAAGGATACGGATGGCGATGGAAAGAAGGGTATCATGGACTAAGGGGTTGATTGTGTGAGAATGTGGTGTTGATGGATTGACTGACTGTGTTCGACATGTGTATGTGTAATGTGTTACGAGTGCGTAATTAGTTTACCATTTTTTCACTTCATCGTGTCTACTGTTTGAGCTGTGATTTTCGCTGTGCATGAAGAATGTGTTGAATGCACTGAGTGTGTGCCACGATGGGCGAGAGCTTACCGTGTTCGGATGGCTAAGTTGTCTGCTTTACGTCACAATTTTACTTACATCGCGTGGAAAAGCTCCGAACAATACCAGATCTGTCGCGTTGGTGGGTACGCCTGACTTTATGCCTGCTTCTCTCCTCGCCCGAAAATCGATTGCGCGTGGGTATGGATGGTGTAAAAGAGGCCCCTCAAGTAAACAGTGTCAGTCGCATCGAGAATGGCGAAAAGGTATTTTCGATGATAACTCATTAGCACGGTACACAATCTCTCAGTCAATCGAATTCGCTAAAGCAGACGCAAAATATATACGTATCAACCACTTACACCGCGTGAGCTTCTAGAAGTAGCCGGCTGCTAATAAGTGCTTCGACAACAACCAGTTCATTTCCACTAGATCTTCTTGGCACCTACCGTGTGTCGCGCGGTCGTCTCCGCAGTTTCAAGACTGCCGGCATCGCAGGCAGGGGGTTGGTTGGTTAGCAGAACATTTTTTGCCTTCCTTTCGTGCACACCCTAGCGAAGGATGTAACTGCCTTCTCCTGCGTGAGGGGGCAAACTGAAGAAGCAAAATATCGGGAGGGAGGGAGAGAGGAGAACATACCTACGTTCATACGCAGCATGCAAAAGCACCCGTACAGCAAAAGAAGAATGAAAAAGGAAAGAAAACATCAATACTCACTCGCCCATACCACCACCAGCAAATTTTTCATGGAGCAGCGAATGAAAACCCGCATGGCGACAGCAAAGCTCTTTTTTTTTTTAAAAAAAAAAGAAAATGATCCACCAACGCATGCAAGCCTCCATTCAAATGGAGAGAAGTAAAGAACAATATCAATCAAGTGATAGAAAAGACAACGACGACGAAAATACCAACTAATAATCATATCATTCTTTCTGTCTTTCAGCGGCGACGCGTGTACTATTAAGGACTGCAACAATAACAACGACTAACAACAACTGCAACGAAAAAAAAAAAAGCAAATGATTAATCCTTCCTTCCCTCCTCTTTTTCAACTTCTCCTTCTTCCTCCTTCTCGGGGGTATCTAAAAAAGGTCGACGTGTTTTGCAAACGCCAAAAAAAAAGTTCGGTTTTGGTTTTTTTAAATGTTGCTTGCCTGAATAATGAACAGAAGTGTGGTGGTAGCCAGGAAGAAACAGAAAAAAAGCCAAAACCACAAACAACAGGAGCGTTGTTACAACTTTGTAATAGGAGAGAGGATTCGAAAAACAAGAGACAACCCCTAGACAAAACAAAAGAATGGACGCAAAGCCAACGAGGCCTGCAGAAGCTGCTGTACTCCAGTGTACAGTTCATATGTGTGTGTGTGCGTGAGCGAGAGACAAATTAGGAAAGCCATAACGTACCAAAACAATCAACAAGAAAAAGAAAGATAACAAAAGAAATGTGCGTTTTAGTTCCAATCTTGACCCCCGTCGATTACGACACCTCCCACCACCCAGTCAATCAACTGCGACATCCTTAGCTCGGCTCAACAGGCTCAATCCCCACATCACTGATGCCGCTCCTGATGCCCATGATGCCCAAACCCGGATCCAGGTCCAAACGGCTCAAACTGCATGTGCGGCACCGCGCCAACATGGATCCCCTCGTCCAAGTCCGGGCTGACGGCGACGCCGATCCCGTACCTCTCGTCCACAGGACGGTTGTCCATCATCATCTTCACGTCGTGCCCATGCTGATGTTGCTGGTGGAACATGTATGCCTCGTCGCCGTCCGTTTCCTCGTCGTAGTGGAACTGGCTGGGGCTGAACGTGCTGTCCGGCGCGTCGTGGTCGTACGCGCTCTTGGTCAGGAGGCCGGTGCCGCCGCGCGAGCCGGGCGGTGTTGCCAGCTGGTGATGGTCGAAATGGTGGTGGCTCAGCGAGGAGCCGGCGCGTTGCTTGCCTTGCGTCACACTGCCCAGGACGGGGAAGCCACGGGCGGAGGTGGACGAGGAGAAAGATTCGCGGTCGCGCGCGCGGCGGCCGGTCGAGGGGGTGGGGGTGCGACGAAGTTGCGAGGCGGGTGGGGTCATGAGGCCGGCGAGGAAGCCAGCAGAGGGGTTGGGGTTCTTGACAGGCGTCTGCTCGTGGTTGTCGGCAGCTGAGGGAGCACGCGAGAGCTTGCTGGCGCTGGCATTTTCCCTGCCCTTGCGCCAGTTGCCGATGGCGGCGGCGAGCTGGGCAGCCTTGGGCGAGGCGAAGCTGGAGAGGCTTGCCAACGCAGGGAATGTCTGGCCGCCCGAGATGAGACGCTCCTTCTCTTGCTGTTCCATCTGCAAGTTGGTGCGGATGCGGATAGCAGCGTCACGGACCTGCTCGCGGTCGAAGGCAGGCTGGGCCAGCGAATTGATGAGGTCGGTGATGTCGTCGACGCGGACACCAAGCAGCTCGCGCAGCCAGCCAATCTCCGTCTCCTTCTCCTTGAGCCTCTGCGGAGCGTCGCCGTCGAACTCGGACAGCTTCTGGTCGAGCGACTCGATGCGCTCCTCGCGCTCCTGCAGCTGCTCTTGAAGAACGGCGATCGACTCGCGGAGAGCCTGGGGCGACACCTTCTCGGCAGCACTGGGCAGAGAGTGCTCTGAAAGGGGAGCAGGGCTCTTGGATGACTGAGCGGCAACAGCAGCTGCGTGGGCCGCAGACTTGGCAACCTCGAGCTTCTCCTCGAGGTGGATGATCTTGTCTTGCATGAATTCCACCTTCTCGTCGGCGAGAGCGAGACGGTCGTTGAGCGTCTGCTCGTTGTGCTGCTTGTCCTCGATGGCATTGGCCAAGTCGCGGTTGTGCTGGCGGTGGAGGTCCTCGATCGTCTTTTCGTAGCGTTGCTGGTGGTCTTCGACCTTCTCGGCATAACGCTTCTCGAGCATGCTGATTTCCTTCTCGTACCGCTGCTGCTGATCTTCCATCGTCTTCTCGTACCGCTGCTGTTGGTCCTCCATAGCCTTCTCGTAACGGTGCTGCTGATCCCTGAGGGCGCGGTCTCTACCGTCGTGGGCCTCACGAAGAGCATCACGCTTGGCATCTGCCTCACTCTCAAGTACAAGCTCATGCCTGGCCTTCTCAGTATCGCGGTCCATGCGGAGTTGGTCGATCTCGTTGCGAAGCCTGGTGTTCTCGCTCTCAAGCTCGGAGCGCACAACGTTGACCTGGCTGTTGGCAGCGTTGAGCTCGGCCTCCATGGCCATACGGATACGCTTGATCTCCGCACGAGCAATCTCTCTCGATTCGTGGAACTCGCGCTCGAAGCGCTCGGCCCTCTTCTGAAACTCGGAGTTCTCCATGCGAAGCTTGTTCATGGCTTCTTCCATGCTGGCATTGTGTCTCTGAGTCTGCTCCAAGATAACCTTCATGCGCATGCCTTCGCGCTCCTGGCCCTCCAGCCTCTCCATCTCCCTCTCGAACCTCTCGCGAGTACGAGCCTCGGCCTCGATCCTGGCCCGAAGAGTCTCATACTTCTTGGTATGCTCCTCTTCTTGCCTTGCCCAGCGAGCCTTCTCGTCGGCGACATGGGTGGTAGCCGACACCAGATCCTTCTGCAGTTGTTCAAGCCTGTGGCGCATCTTTTCGCGGCCTCGGATGGACTCCTGGTTCTGACCCTCGAGCGTGCTGATCGAGCGGCGGAGCTGCTCGTTGTCCTCGTTAGCCTTGTTGATCTCGTCCGACCATTTCTTGCTGGACAAGCGGTACTCGTCCAGCGTAGCCTCGAGCGCTTCGTTCTGCGTCTCGAGCGTGACGAGACGCCGGCGGAGCTCTTCCTGGGAAGATTCGGAGGATCCGAGCCTCAATTTCAGCTCATGTGACTCCTCGTTCAGAGCGCGGATCTTGTTGGCGTCGTCCCGACCTTGGGCTCGAAGGAGAAGAAGTTCTTCTTCAGTCAAAGCCAGCTTACGCTGCGCGTCGTCCTCGGTGCGCTCGGCGATCTTGCGGCTCTCAATTGTGACTTCCATGCGCTGCTGCAACTCGTCGACCATCCTTTCCAATTCCGCGATGCGAGCCGCAGCTTCGGCATTGGCCTCCTGCTGTCGCTTCTGGGAAAGGACGGTGCTCTGCCGGTTGAGTGCTTCGTCCATGATCTCACGGAAGTCATCAAGTTGGCCGGTGGCAGCAGAACGAGCGATCGACATCTTCAGATCCGCGAGCGCCTGGTAGAATTCAGCAATGTCAATGCCGGGCGACTTCGACGGGGCAGGAGGCATGGTAGCCTGAGACAAAGCCTCCACGACGGCGTTCTTGATCTTCTCGAGTTTACGGCTCTTGCCTGGCGAGCGGTTGCGGTGCTGTGAGGCGAGGTCGTCATCCTCATCGTCAGCGTCGCTTTCGCCAGGTTCACCCGAGAAGCTGCGACGACCGGTCCGCATCATAGCCATAGCGGAGATCGAGTCCTTGATATTGTGGATGCTTCTCTCGAGAGGACCAAGGCGGCTCTGCAACACGTTGTCAATGAGGCCATCAACGCGAGAATCGAAGAACCCGCGCCGTTCTTTGAATTTGCCCTCTTCATCGGTCGTGACGATGTCATCCCAGTCGCTGACAGCAACATTGTCGCCACCAAGTCTATGCACAGGTGACTCGTAGGCCAAGCCAGCCTTGGAATCGCTGAAGGGGTCCTGGCCAGATGAAGTACCACCGTCGTTGTGCGGAGGTGCGTACAGCGTCCGTTGAGGTGCAGGGCTGAGTGCGTCGTTCCTGAACAGGGCTTGAGCGGGCCGCGAGTTGGACGGGGGTCTGGGCAGGGGGCTTGAGCGGTTCCATCCGGGAGACTCCCTGATCACGCCAAATTCAGATCCCTGGTCATTCATGGCCCTCATGATCTCGTCGATCTCGTTGAACGTAGGTCTTTCCTCAAAGTCGCCATCTCCTGCCTGGTTCTTGCCGTTCTCCATGGCAGTCATGAAAGAACCACCTTCACTGGGCTGGTAGCTGTTCGCGTTTGTGGCAGCAGGGCTGGGGTTGAACTGGCGCAAACCAGCAGCGGCCTGCTGCGCCTCATGATTGTCTGTCGAAGGCTTTGTGACATGCACGCCAAACTTGAAGTCGAATGGCTCCTGAGCCTCGTTGAGGTCGATGCTGTTCTGGTTGGTGATGTGGCCCCTGTTGAAGTCGACGTTATAGCCCTCGTTCTGCTGTTGCGGGCCCCTTGGCTTGAATGGAGTCAACTGGCGCTGAATACCATTGGGCGTCGGCGTCCTGTTCTCTTTGCCTTCGGGTATAGGGCTGATCCTGTCCCTGTAGGCAAAGTTCTGCGATTGCATCGCATCTCCGAGCGGCTGAGGCGGGGCGTTGGAAGGAACGACGCGGGGAGTGGCGAACATAGGCTCAGCGTCGCCCTCGCGAACGTTCTGACGGGCCCTCTTCTGCCGCCATTCGGCCTGCATAGGACGACCATGCTCATCGAACAACTCCTCTTCCTCCTGTTCCTGCTGCTGCAGTTGCTGCTGCTGCATTTGCTGCAGTTGCTGGAGATCGGGCTTGATAATCGGAATGGCCTTGTTTCGCTTAGCGGGCTTGACAATGTCTTGTTCCTGGATATCGATGTTGAACAGCTTGCCGGAGTCCTGAGAAGAGCCGCTGGGCTGCACAGAGGTATCCGGTTGGAACGCGTTAGCGTCGGGCTTGAACGCGGGCCCTTGGGCAGCAAAGTCGAAAGTGGAGCTGGGCATGGTACTAGCCGGCATGGAAGGAACGACCGGCGGCTGCGGCAAGCCCAACCCACCCAGCTTGAAAGACGGGACGAAACTGGGCACCGCAGCGTGAAGCTTGGTGTTTCCACGGCTGGGAGGAGGGCGTTCCTCAACAGGCTGCTGTTGTTGGCCCTGCTGGCCCTGCTGGCCCTGCTGGCCCTGCTGATAGTTCGGGCCAAAGGTGAAGTTGGCGTTGCTAGGGCTGAACTGTGCGGTCGGATTGAATGACGGACCAGAGGGGAACTTGAACTCGGGTGCCTGGACGTTGAGCTTAGATGTTGCAGAGCCCTGGCTGGAGTGGCTGACGTGATGGCTGGTGTTAAGGTTGGAGCTGGCGAAGGTGGTGTGCGACGACGAAACGCCGGTGGACTGGTCATTCTGACCCT
The DNA here is from genome assembly GCF_001883845.1 of Diplodia corticola. NCBI lineage: Eukaryota > Fungi > Ascomycota > Dothideomycetes > Botryosphaeriales > Botryosphaeriaceae > Diplodia > Diplodia corticola. The sequence continues at coordinate 557,136 of NW_017971485.1, forward strand.
CAATACTAGGGTTGGTCTCAACGTCGGAGATGTTGGTCCTATCGTCGTCTTCATGGTTGCCTTGGTAGCCAGGGCCACCATAGCTTTGTTGCCTATTCTGCGACTGATGTTGAATGCCATTGGAACCCTGCCACATCGTTGCATTGCCATTCGTCTGAGTTGGCTTGCTGGGCGGGCTGTGCATCCCAAATCTGTTTCCAGGGCCAAACTCGCCATCTTCATCCAGTTGGCGGTTGATGGCCTCCTCGAGGTGGTACTCGGCATCGCGGATCTCCCTTTCAAGATTCTGGCTGATGTTGTGGCGGTGGCTGCCCCGCGGAGTAGGAACGACGATGTTCGGGCTCGGGCCATTGTTGGTCTGCTCCGGAGTCTGAGGCCTGATATCCTCTTCAGCATCTTCCTCAGGCAACTCCTCCAAAGTAAGATGGGGTCTGTTGTTGATGATCTGCTGCTGCTGCTGCTGGAGAAGCTGCTGCTGCAACTGTTGCTGTTGCTGATGCATTTGCGAGAAAGTATCAGTAGAAGATGGGAAGGGATACTGGGCATGTATCTGGGCATTGTTCGTAAACGGCGACACAGGCGACATCATGTCTTGGCCCGGGGCGCTAGTAGGAATGGCAGGCGAAGCGCCGCGGGTTCCACCATTTTGCGCTAGGAACAGCGAAGGGGAGAAGCCGGTCAACGGAGGAGTTGGTTGCTGGGGCAGAGACGGCGACGCGAAAGTCGAATGCCTGTGAAGGTGACCGGTGGGCCTCTGAGGACCGCCGAATGGAGAAATCGGCGACGCGATCGACGTCCTCGACATGTGACCAGGGATACCGGGAGACGGGCCGGATGGAAGCGAGAAGGGTGCAGAAAACGTGGAGAAACCTTGGGTGCCCACAGAGATCGACTGAGGTGGCGGCGAGAAAGCCAAGCCGGGTCCACCAGCGAACTGCTGGGCCGAAGCCGACCGAGACATGGGGTTATCTACTATTTCCTCTTCGGGCGCACTCAGAGTCACGCCCAATGCAGCCAGCTTCTGCTCCGTTAAGAACGCAACGTATCTGTCCCACTCAGCCCTGTCGGGAATTGAAACACGGGTCGTATGAGTTGTACGCCATTGGTGTGTGTCGTCAGCAGGATCTGGCCATATCTCACGGTTTTGAGCAAGACCTTGCGCGATGTAGCCGTTCTCATCGCTGGTATCAAAGCCATGGATGTTCAACCCCGCTTCTTCAAACTGCTTGAGGCGGCCCTGCACCTCTCTTGGCGATAGAGGCCGTGGCGGACCACCCTCCTTCCCTCTTTCACGATCATACGGTATCTGAATGACGATGTTCCTGTTTTTCCATAGCACACGCTTCTTTGGCCGTTTCACGGGAAGATCAGCAGCCTTGACAGGCACAGGCGCATGTGCTGGCACAGGCGCAGGCTGGGCAGCCTTTGGGGGTGGAGGCGGCGGGGCGTCGTTCACCGGCGACGGAGCCTTTGAGGGAGCTTTGGCAGGTGGAGGCGGCCCGTCCTTTGATATTGGCCGGGGCGGCTTTTCCTCTAAGCTCTTTTCCTCGGTGCCACGGCTCGCGAGACTTCTTGATTCCGCATCAAAAATCACCTCGGTTTTCAACTCGCCGTCCTGGTCACCCAACAGCTCCGGCTCGGGGTGCGATGGTGATAGTGCTGGTCCTGGTCCCGGCGCAGGAGGCTCCATCGCCGGGGGAGTATCCGCGAACCGCGAGGCGAGCATCTTCTCGAACGTCTCTTTTCCCTTCTGGCCGAAATGGGCCCAGAAATCGGCCTGCTTCAGCGTAAGGTTGTTCTTCCTCGGGTTGTGTCCCTTCTTGGCCTTGCGCTTCTTGTCCTTGACCTTAGTCTGGCCGTCTTGCGACGCTTCGCCGGCGTCTCCTTCGTCAGAGTCCTCGTCAGTCGAGCCGTCACTCCACCAATTGGCCTTCTCCGACTGCCACTGTCCGGTCAGAAACTGCTTTATCCAACCTTCGGTGGGCTCGCGCGGGAAGAAGAGCTGCGGGTTCTGCTTCGCGTGGGCGGCGGGCGGGACCGGAGTCTTCTCGGCGGTCAAGTCGGGCCAAAGCTTGGGGGCTTTGGTGGGCGTGGCGGGGTCGGCCGAGTCCTTTGTGAGGAAGGACGGCAGGCGCTTCGGCAGCAAGTGCTCGAGGTTGAACTTGAGCTTCGGCTCTTCGTTGTCTTCGAGGCGATTCGGGATCAGATGATCGAGGCCGAAGCGCGGCGAGTCTGGGTCGTCGGGCTCGGGATCGAGGGCCCAGGTGTCCCTGTTGTGGCGGCGGGACTTTGTGTGGAACTCGGGCGAGGGCTGCTGGTACGGCGACCCCCAGCTGGCGGTGTAGAAATGCGACTGGTCGGCGGGCCGCTTCGGCTGGGCGGTGTGCGGCGTGCGAGGGATGCCGCCCAGCGACGGCAGCTGCGGGAGCGGGGGGAGCTCAGGACTCGAGTGGCCGAGGGTCTGGGTGGGAGAGGGCTCAAGAGAACGCGCAGGCGACGCGGCGACCGCGGTGTCGATCTTGAGGGAGCGTGGGGGGCCCTCAGCAACGACAGCCGGCGGAGGCGAAGAGCGGGGAGGCGGCGTCTCGGTGCGTTGAGCTTGCATCCAACATCTAGTGCCGCGGCGAGGCTAGAGCAGGGCCGCAATGGGAGGCTTGGGCTCGGCGGGGGGCGGTGTTGCTGGTATGCTCGCGTTCCAGGACGCAGCGCGTCGTGGGAGCGGTGCTGCAAGGATAGTTTTCCACGTCGAACGCCTAGGCTTAGCGCACCAGTGGGACAAAAGGAATGCGCGCTCTCAGCTAACAGAGCTAAAAGAGGGACATGGAGTCGGCGGCGATGGCACGAGCAGCTCCAGACGCGTGCAGACGGGCCTTGACCATAATTGACGGGGGTGCGGAGATGGGGATGTGTTGGCCTGGCTCTGAGGGTGACGCCGAACAACAGGCTTGTTAAGGGGAGCCGGCTTAGGGCAGGGCTCAGCCTAGCTCCAGGCGGTCACGTTTTCGCCTGCGCTACGGGCGCCTGATTGGCTGTCGCCCGCCTGTCAAGCCACTCATGCCGCAGAACGGGAGCGGCCGCTCTCCAGCCAGGCCTGGGGAACCTTGCCCGCGCCGCGACACGGCGCTCGCAGCCCTCGGACGTGAAACGCGTCTGCGCTGGCAAGCCTGACCAGCGACGCGCCCGCGTGCCCGCGTGCCCGCAATGCTCGGACGCCAGCACAGCTCAGACTCGGATCGCAGCTAAGCGAAATGCTTCCCACGCGACGCCCAGTGCTGCCGGTCGATCGCTCCCACCGTGCCACACCACCCACAGCACAGGCGCCCACCATTCGGCCCAATTAAACCCGCTGCGTCATGGTGATCCAATCGATTTTTTCCCTTTCCCCCCCAAGGCACGCTATTCTCCCCGGATTCGGGCCTCGTGCGCCACACGCTTCCTCGTACCAGTCGTGAGTCCGCAATCTTAACACCGTGGCGTGAGGCGCCGCAATCTTAGCACATTTCATGAGCCCCTTCGCATCGAGATAACATGTGCTTTTTTATTTCGCCTATCTCCTGCCTCGTCTCGCGCACCCGCCGTCCATGCCCGCAATCAACGCCGTCGTAATGCCCTCGCCAAAACTTACAACAGACAAAGTCCGCGTCTTCCCACGAAAGGAGACGCATCCCAGAACAGAAAGAAAAACATGCACTGCGCCACACCCTCCCCTTACAAGCCCGAATCGCCCACCTCCTTCTCGTAGTACGGGTCGTAGGCATTCCAGTTCGCGCAGTTCTGCTTCATGCCCGTGAGATCGCCCGTGAACGACCCCGGGTTCTCGACGAACTGCAGGCTGAGGCCATCGGTGACGTGCCATGCCTAGAGATACATATGTCAGCGCTGCAGGCCAAGGTTCAGGTAGTACACAGCACTTACGATATGGCAATGCATAAGCCAGGCGCCGGGGTTGTCGGCGGGGAAACCAATAATCAGGTAGCCTCCTGAAGTCGACCCGGGCAGGATCATGACATCACGGCGCATGGGGTTGTTGAACGTCAACGCGTCGACGTTGCCATCCCAATCACCCACGCCAGCGCCAAGATGGAAGAAGTCGTGGCCGTGGAGATGGATAGGGTGGTCGAGCCCGAAGGTCTCGAGGTTATTGTGGATGATCCAGAAGGACCACGTGCCCTCAGCCGGCATCTGGAAGACGTTCATCGACTTCTTGTAGTCGGTGTTGCCATCTGCAAAGTATTGCAGGGTCGGCTTTCCCCAATCGACATTCATGGCGCTGTCGTTCAGGTACCACTGCACGAGGGTCTGGTTCTCAAGAGTGGCAGCACCGTTGAAGGTCAGGTCGATTCCCTCGAGCGAAGCGGCGAACTGGTCCTTTGGAACTATCGTCTCCCACCAGGGAATGAGCTTGGTGTACGGCTCATTGACACAAGCCGTCGTCTCAATGGTGGAACTAGTCGTGACCGGGAGATCCGTCTTGTCGAAGCCGTCGTAGTTCAGAATACCACCCAGGACAATTTCGGACGAGCCCTTGAGCACGTTGTTACTGCAGTCAGCAATCTGGGTGCGCAACCAGTAGTTGCTAGCTGGCTGGTCGGCCGTGAAGACAATGTCGTAGCGCTGCCCGATGCCCATGATGATTGAGGTGGCGTTGTAGGGGTGGACCGGCACCAAATCGGAGGTAATGATTTGGAACTGGTGACCATCCATGGAGAAGACAAAGAATGTATCAACGCTCATGTTGATGAGACGGAGACGATAAGTCTTTCCCTTGGTGACGGTGATAAGGTTGTACTTACCACCGCCTGTGGTGTTTACCATGGATCCGTTGAAGAGGATGTTGATAGGCTCTGGAGGAGCTGCGATGTGAAGCGCCCGCCAGTTCATCGTCCATGCGGTCTGGTCGTACGTCTCAGTAAGTGCGACCGGACCCAGATCCACGTCATAATTGGCCGTTGCCGGGCCGTTGATGACAATGGCACCAGCAATGCCATCGCCATACTGAGCAGAGTGATGGCTGTGGTACCAAGTTGTGCCTGTTGTGGATTATAAGCTTACGAAAGAAAAACCGGTGTCAGGTCAAGACTGACCGTATTGCGTAGCCTTGAACTTGTACGTGAAGCTCTTGCCAGGTGGAATTGGACATTCGGTGACGCCATTAGCGCCATCCATTTGGCAAGAGTTCAGTTGGCGGATGCCATGCCAGTGGAAGGAAGTGCCGTTGTCTTGCATATTGTTGACGACAGTGATCCTGAATGTCCATGTCAGTTAAAGGTTGTGAGAAGAATCGTAGCCGTGTCGGCCTTCAGCTGAGGTGTGAGCGCGCTCCCAAGCGCTACCGTTGAAGTGCATTAAACGTGCGCCTCAAGCAACGCTTGTACAGCGCACAGACCTGACGCTTGACCTTCCCAATTCAGACCATGACGGTTCGCTCACTTACTCGAGTTGGTCGCCCCATTCTGTGAAACATGATCAGTGCTTACGTTACTTCAAGGCTTGGTAATACGCGTACCTGCATTGATGGTAGGTCCCGGGAACTGTTCGTTGATGAGCAACATCGGCCTGCAGAAGCCATCGCCGATACCCTTGCTCATGTACGTGTTGCAGTCGGTGACGTTGGTGACAGTAAGAGTGTACTTGACTGTCTTTCCCGTGGTGGGGTATTTGTTGTCGAAGTCGGCGGCAATGCTCAAGCCATTCTTCCAGCAGCCTCTGGTGCTGGGACTGTTGGTGCAGGCCGCATCAGAGACCTTGGAAGTGGTCGATGAGGACTTGACTGAGGAAGAAGAAGAAGAAGCTTTGCTTGATGCAGAAGCGCTGACTGGAGCGGACACAGTAGTCGAAGTCGATGATGACTTTACCGTAGTGGTAGCTTGACGGACGACGAGGTCTGGAGACCCAGCATCTGGGAGGGCCGCAGCGAGCGTATGCGCAGTCAATGCCAACAGGCTGACACCGATTTGCTTGAGTGAGACCATGGCGCTAGGCACGCAAGCTTCCGTTCAAGGAAGTGCTACCAACGACCAGAGAGTAAAGACCGAAGAAGATTGAGCCCGTGGAGCTTCCGGCAGATGCTCTTCAAAGGAGAGCTGGGAAGTGAATGTGATGATGGAACTAATGGTGGGTTCGAAGGCCTTTACATAGTCGCCATCAACTTCAGCTAAAGGCTACGATGTCCCAATGTGGAACAGACGGGTGGTGTAAATTGCAAGGGAGCATAGGATTAGCCCCCACGGTAGGTGGACAGCGGCACCTGCAGCTACACCAGAGATCGGCTGAGGGTTTAGCGAATCTGCCCACGGGGCCATGACACTTCGATGAGCGCAAGCTAATCCTTGCCACGCGCGAGCTCAGGGAGGCCCACCCAGAGCGCCGGTAGCGATGGCTGTTCCAGGGCCGGACACGAGGGTGGCATGGCAAGAGCGAACTCAAATTGGTGGAAGATCATGTCTCAGTCGCTGGCATGTCCACTTCTGGCAATTGAGCCAAGACCTGAGGCGGAATCGGAGCGGAGCTGTAGGCTGTCGGTCAGCTAACCACGCTGACTGGCCTGGCATCTTCATCAGCCACACTCCGTCAGGGCTTGGACTTCCCGCGTGCCGTTGCAGCTTGGCAGAGCCGGCGGCTTACGATCTCTTATTTTAGTATCTCAAAGGGCTCGGTTGCACATACATGTGGCAGCCGAATGACAACCTCTGCATGGTCTGGGCAGACGCAGGCACATCGTCTAGCCGCTGTAAGACTCCCACTAATGCCGCCCGCAACAGATCCTTCAGGCTACCCCGTCAAGTGATTTCTGTACGCAAGAATATCGAACGAGGCTTCCGCGTAGTTTCCGGCTAGAGCATCAGCCGCAAGATGATGGGGCCGACGGTTGGCCCATCTTCGCAAACCAAGGCAACACTTGGTTGAGCTGCTGACAGAAGAAATCTCCAGATGAGCCGTGCATATGCTGACCTGCAACTTTCCGCTGACAAGCTGTCTCACGGGAATGGCATTGTTCCTGGCGTTCCTGCAGACGTGACGATTCCCGAGCCAAACCTTCGTGACTTGAAACCGACGGCGGTGCAAATTTTCAGTAGTCTAAGTGGCAACCAGATCACATCTCATGCAGGAAAGCGGTGACCCAAGCTGAAAGACGGAGAGCCGAAGAGTGCACTGTCGGCATCGCAGATAGTGGTAGCGGGCGGTGCCGGAGCGTCTTGGCAGGCATCAAGTGCCACGTTCTGACGTGTAGAAGGGTAGTGAAGATGGTCGGCCTTTGGCAGCCCGGAAAGCCCGAGCAGGTGGGGACCAAGCATCGATCCCGAACGCCCGGTCAATTCCCCTTCGCTAACCCATGTGGGGTCCGGGGGCCAGTCGATCAGGACGTGGGCAGCGTGGCGCACAGCGGGCAAGGCCATGCGATGGCAGTACTGGTCCCATGCCAGCAGGAGGATCACGAGCAACGGCAAACGACGGCTGCGGTCAGCACTGAGCCAGGACCGGGGGCCGGCAGGGCAAGGCAGATGGCCCGAGAACGAAAACAGGCTTGGGCAGGGCGGGCGCCTTGCGGAGAGGTCAATCCATGGCGGCGGAAGAAGCGGTGACACAGCATTTTGCGACGGCTGCTGCTAGCATGGGGCGCGCCGGGCGATATCTGCGGGCTGACACGGAGCAGGCATTCGCGAGCGGGGCGCGGCGGGCGTGCGATCGGGAATTGTTGAGCCACGGGCGTCAGCAACGAAGGGCGCGGAGAGTTTGGCCAGCATTGCCCGATGACTTGCGGTTGTCTAAAGATAGGCAGGCGGCGGCGGCGGATCGCCGCCAGTGGCCGCCAGTGGCCTCCAGTGGCCTGCCCGCCGGCGCCACGTTAGTCCGCGCCCCATTGGCCGGCCCCGCGGCGGCTCATCAGGCCCACTTCGCAACTCTTCGTTGACGTCGCGCTCGCATCAAGCTCTCGCCCGCGTATCGCGTCCAACGCACCCACCTCCGCCCAAGCCGCTTCTCACGAGAGCAGCCACTGCCTCCCGCGCTGCATCCAACGTTGCAGTCGCGCTTGTCCTGGCTAGCCATGCCCGCCATCAGTCCAGTGTTTCCACTTTTGGCCCTCTCGCCAAGGCAGGCGGTTCTTGCGACCAGGTCGCGTGGAGCTCCCGCAGTATCGACTCTCCCAGAGTCGGTTGTCCTCGTATGCCATGTCTCTAGGATGCTGCCGAGCTGAAGAGGCTGTCTACGGCCCGGAGAAGGCATGCTGCCTGCTCGCCGCACTTATAAGCCAACCTGGCCCAGTGGACATCATGTAGCATCCTCCCTCACAGTCGCTTTGGCTTTCACCTGCACTCGTCCCGCAGCCGCATCTTTGTTCTCATGTCTTCCATTCGTTCCCGTCTGAGTATCCTGGCAGCGGCTCTGGCCGCTGTGCCTGGAGCCCTGTCAGACTGCGTGTCATATGGTATTGACTTCCAGAACGAGGGCTCTTACTTCATCAACAAAGCCTTGGCAGAGAACTTCACTGCTGTAAGTTTCCGGCGACAGAGCGAGAGCGGGAGTCAATGCAGTACCTGACCTGTTTTTCCAAGGTGTCTGAATTCGAGGGCTGTGCTGGTGGGACTGCCGACGTTCTCCTTGTCGACCCAAACTACACCGAGTACATCTGCACCGACGTTGCCGTCACGCCGGATGATACTCCGCAGCTATCAAGCTGCCCGATCTTGAAGAACCAGATGTTCAGCGGAGACTGGCTCATTGTTGTTTTCGGCAACAACGGACCTAACGTTGACGACTCTCCATACGCATACCAGCGTGAGCTATTTCTCACTGTTGGTACCCAGGTCACCAGCACCTACACTTCCACAGTCACATGGGATGTCACCTCAACGCCTATACTCACAACCAACCTTACTTCGACGCTGCTGGTGACGGACACGGTGCCGAACACGCAGACCGTCACCTCTCCGTCTGCCACGGCGAAGAAGACGGTGACTCCCAAGCCGGTCACGTCTTGGGTCACATGGGTCAAGACCCGAACCAGGCAATCGTGGACCAAGAGCCTCACCACTGTTACCAAGACCAAGACTGCCACTTGCACGGTTCCGCCCAAGCCTTCCAAGCACGATCCTACTTGCACATACACCCCCACTCGTGTCTCCGTCGCAGCACTGCAGACTGGAGCGGTCCGTGTCCGCAACGCCATCGACACGCCTATGGACCCCAACGTGGCTCGCCGCATGATCCGTGAGGCTCGCCTTAGGCGCGGCATGTCGATTCCCGAGCGTCTCAACGAGCGTGAGCTGGACGAACGCGCTCCTGACGAGGCTACGGTCGTTGTCACGGCAGACACTGTGGTCAACACGACCGTCACTCATACTGCCGCTCCTTCGACCACCACCGAGACTGTCCTCACTACACAGACCGTCTCGTCCACTCTTGCACCCAGCACCGTCTACTCGGGCAAGACCACCGCCACCATCACCGCGCCTACGCCGACGAAGACGAGGACGAGCATCTCGTACACAACCATTACCGCTATCAAGACTCTCTACAAGACGTATGTGCCCCCTTCCCACTGTGCTTTGGTTTGTATTATTGACACATGCCAGCTGGACATACACGACCACTGTGACCCCGACGGCGTCAGTGAAGGCCTGCTCGTCCCAGGGTGGTCACATTGTCGCCCTGCCCACGTGGAGAGCGGTATAGGCGATCTGATTGCGGCGAGTGGGGATGCCTGTTTGAGGCCTACTGTTTTGTTAGTGCTGAGCTTCTTCTTCTGAGCCTTATGAGTCCACGAATCAACGCCTGTTGCGGTACAGCGGGCAGCACAAGGATGGCGCTAGTGGTAGACGTGGCTCCAGCTAGCCACAAAATGCATTTTTTGTCTGAAAGTTTGACACGATGCGATGCAGTGCAGAATCAATACAGCTTGTGGCTTTGGATGGGGAAGTGATGGCGTGGTTATGCCTGCCGTTTTCGCGCACGCGCAAGCGAGGAATCCTCAGCCCTATGGGCCCACAAGCGATGCGGAAACAATTTACGATCCAAGCCCCCCGTGCCCACTGCTCCTCTCCCCAAGTTACACGGCGTCCGTCACCACGCCACCCGATGCTGCGTTGTGTACCCGCCGTCACGCCTCGATTCCGGCTCGCTCACGAACCCGAAGCAGGCACCTGTCCTCACAGCTCGTGCACTGCGCCTCGCATGTCGGCGCACTCGGCTGCCAAGCCTTCGGGAGCTCCAGCTGGCCTCCACCCCCGCGCTTCCCGGACGCCAGAGCGCCCGAGTCACCCTTGCGACGTTCGCCCGCAATGTCTGACCACCGCTACTGCCGATCTAAAGCCGTCGTAAACTACGCCGGGAAAAAGTATCTTGTTCCAGGGGTTCCCAGGCGCGAGAGCCTCCGCGTGAGCAGCGCCTCGGCGAAGACCCTTTCGTCGCCCGACAACGCAGTCGAATGGCGTTTCCCAGATCCCGACCCTGGCAGTGCCCGCTTGCTTGCTCTCTGAGGCTGGGGCCATCCGTTGGGGCTAACGCACCGTCAGCCCCGTGCTTGTCCGTCCAGTGTTGTGGCGGCCGCTCACCGTCAGCCAGCGCAGGCCGCTCAGTCCATCCAGGCTGCAGCGGCACATGCCACGGCGGGATGGGAAGCACGTTGGATAGCCGACTCAAGCCAAGCCACGGGGGCTGGAACGAAGGCGCCGTGGCGGAGCGGCACCTAGCCCGAAAAACGTCGTCTGCGGCGTCGCGCCAAGGCGCGGAACCCGCCTGTCTTGGTTGTCATCCCTGTTGCTTGTATTCGGGTTGGTCGGCGACGGAAGCCTGGCCTGCCACTACCATGTGCCCGGCGCTGAGAACGAGCTGCTGCATGCCATCTTCTCGCTTGCCATCGCTCTGCCCTCCGCCGTTGGAGCGCCTCTTCGTTTTCTTAAGCCCTGGAAAGGATGCGAATAGGATCGACCTTGCTATGTCGATCGCCAGTCGGGGTATCCAGCTTTCTCCGCGTAAGGCCACCGACCATTGTATCTGGCCCTGTCCATCTGGGGGCTGAAAGAGCTGCCAGCTCGCCGCGCCGTGTGGGGCGGAAGGAGTCAAGAGCAAGGTCCAGCCGCGTCGGGCTATTTCCCAACTGGCGGCGCATCGCAGCAAATCCCTGGGGTGCATGCGCTTTATGCCAACGGGTCCACTGTTGTTTGTCAAGATCGCAGCAAGATGCCGCCTACGAGCACTCACACCGCCGAAGCTCTTCTGTCAGCGAAGCGAGAGTTAGCTTCGCTCTTTGGCATGATCTAATAGGTTAAGCAGAGCTGACGGGCGTTCATCGCCTGCCCAGCTGCACACTGCGACGGCCACATAGCAACTCACGGGTTCAGCGGCATGGCTCGAAGTGCCCCACATTCAACTGTACATCCAATGGTAGCGCCAATATCGGAAGCGTACACGCTATGAAGGCGAATGCCATTGGAGGCTTGCCTAATGCAAGTCTATACATGGGTATGTATGTACATCGCCCTTGTACCCATCTACTGTGGGCACTCGCTCGCCAGTTCTACCCAACACAGCCGTCCCGAGTCCGAGAACGCGCGAAAAGCAAAGAAGCCGTTCGACAAGCGGCGAACAAGATCGCCGCATCTCAACGTGCTGGGAGCCCGGTGCTTTTTTCGATCGGGTGCTTCTTGTCCGTCTCTCGCCGAAATGAGCACTGACGTGTTCTGAACAATGGACATCCATTACTCCATACGTCCTGTCGACGAAAACTGACATTCGGATCTCCTCTCGGTGGCACGTTCGTCTGCCGATGACCCCGCTTACATGCCTAACAAAATGGCGTCGGGTTCGGCTTTTCGACGAATGCACCTTCGGCTTGCTCGGCTACCTCTGCGCAAGGCTGGCGGCTTCACGGCAGAGGATTGAAGCGGTGAGCAAGCTTTGTCAACAGAATGAATCAACTGCACTCTTCTAATGCGGGTAAGGCTGAACTGGTTGGCCGTCAGGTCCTGTAGGCGCATTTTTTGAAATTCCGGATTATGCTCGGCTTACGCGTCATCACGGCGAACGCTCCAAATTGAGACGCACATATATTGAGGCAGATAGGCCTACTTCTGCGCTGGAGCTTCTGTGGAACCCGTTCAGCCCAGCATCTAATATGACGAACCGCCACCAACGCCATTTTCCCCAGCACCGGCACATCAGTATGCAGTTCTGCCGCACTGCTGGTTGTTGCTGCGGCGCCTGATCTCTTCGCCTGATCTGTTCGCTATGCATGCAAACAATAGTTCTGTCTCCCTTCCGACAAGTTCGAAGCAGAAGCCAGGGCCAAAATTCCCTCCATTGCATGATCTAGGTGGGTCTCTCCAGGCGATGCGTTGTGAGTTGCTTCACCTCTTCCGCTGCCCACTGCCTGTTTTTGGCCCGTTTCACGGCACCCCGGATGCCAGGGGCGTGCCATCAAGATGTCTCGCACCCTGTTGGAGGCAAACATGGAAGTCCGTTCTCCCGAGGGATCCATCGTCAGTATCTCACTGCAGAAGTTGGCCATGAGACCTCGCTAGTGCGGTCTCTGTGCTCAGAGGCTGGAGGCCTGTGGCAAAAACTCACATATTCTAGAAACGGGTATTCAGCGACCGCGCTCCTTCGCAAGCCCTTTGCTCGTGTTGGCTTCTCTTTCCCACCTACCAAAAGGCACTGCAGGTCTCATGGGCGAAGCACTCGCCATGGCCCACGGTTACGATCAAGTGCTTTTTCGGATCTCTCGGCTGTTGGCGGTTTCTAGCCTGGACCTAAATCAGGTGCGGCAACGAAGGCTTATTCTCACTATCCAGTAAAACTCGATGGCTCGACACCCCCTCGATTTCTCGATTGGCAAACGATATGCCATCTTCCGGGCCATGGCGGCTGGCCTTGTACCTTGAAGTATCTTCGCCCTCTTTGCTCGCTTCGAAGTTCTCTGGATTCGAACGCATGATTTGGTAATGAGAACGGATCGTGCGGCTCGTATCGCTCTTGACAAGCAAACCGCCAGCGGTGAGCGTGGTTGGTGGAATACGATCCGACTTTCTTGGCTCAGCCATGATGTTCCCACCTGCTGCTCTTCGGTGCCCTATTCTTGGAAGCGAGTAGTATGACAGCTGAATCCTTCGCGCGTGGTGCGACTGCACGATGCGGTGTCTCCAAGTGCCGAGAAATGCCGGTGAGTCGTTGAAGGTAATTCTCGCAGTCCGTGGGCCCCTGTCGAGCTGTCTTCATGCACGCAGAGCTAATCACAATTCTTCGCTTCTCACCAGAGAGCGAGCTAGTGGGGAAGTGCTGTTCCAACAACACAATCGCTTTTTGCTATGCCCATCAAACTTGACCATCACTGCAGCTCTCTTTGTACGACACTTCAACTGTAACTTTTCCGCATAGCTCCGCGAACGCCGATAGACACTCAATCCATATTCCAGTGCTGTGCGTCTCACAGGGCCTCGGCCAGTCCAAGACCACACCAGTAACGAGAAGAAGTTTTTCCCAAATGGTCTCGAAACCGATCGCAAGGTCCAGCACAGAACAATAATCAGTCGTCGCATCATAATCGAGCTCACTCGATAGGAACAGTGGACAGTATACGCAATTTGGGAGGTCTTTCATGTCTTGGAAGAGTTTCAACGGAAACCATGTACGTCAACGTACTAGAGGCCGTCGTCGCAGTCATCACAGGGTTCGGTATAGGGCGTGTTCCACAAAGGCAGGAACGAAACGCTATGTGCTACACAGACGAAGGGGCTGCACGACTAGCTTACGTGGGCGTAAGCTTCTTTCAAGGTTGAGACACCACGTTGAACAGTTGTCTCTAGATTCCCTTGCTTCTGCCTTTTGCTTTTGTCTTGCGCGGAGTGGAAGTTTGGTCTGAGACAAACCTGTGGAGACTCCTCAATTCGGAATGGCTTTGCATCACTTGAACAGGCTGGTTAGTGTGCTATGCTATCACTGCCGCCCTCCCCGCCGGCTGGGAAACGGGAAGGACGATCTCGATCCGCAGCCGCAGTTCGCTGTTGTAAGTAATAGAGCAGGTCGCGCGCTAGATATCCATGATCAGCAGCTTCTTGACATCAAGACGGCAAGCATCAAAAGCTATGTTTCGCGTCCTGGTTGAATGGTACTTCGGAAGGTGCTGAGGGCTCATAATGGGAAGACAGCTTGATATGTATTGGTTAAGTTTTGGTCTCATTACGCAGTGTCTGGTCGCATCGCGAAAAAAACAGGAGAAATGGGAAAGGAGGAGGGAGAAAGGAAAAGAAGAAAAATTAAGGTCAAACAGGTATCATGAGCAACAAAGAGCATATCCAGGCCAGCTCCGCCCATCACGTCGACCCCCTCGGATCCGCCCTCCCAACCACATCCACCCCAAACCTCCCCTTCCCGCCCGTCCCATCCTCCCCACTGGCACCCCACCACCCCAATCCAAACACGCACCCCTGGAACACGCCTTTCCGCACAACTTCCCCATCCCCCCACCTCTCCGCCCCCACCGGCACCTCCCTCCTCCACACCTCCTCGTCCGCGAACAAACTCATCTTCGCAGCCAACGACCCCGGATCCTTCGGCACAACTCTCCCACCACCACCACCACTCCAGCCGCCCAGCCTCGACGAAGACGAAGCTGAAGCCTCAGACGAAAACACCACCGCCGCCGCCGCCGCTCCGCCCCTCCTCTCCAACACGGCCGCCACCACCAAACACAGGGCCATGGCGGCGACCAGCGCCTCCAAGATGCGCGTCGACACGGCGCTCTGCTTCAGCCGCAACCGCGTGCGATCCGTCAACACGGCGCTACCCCCGCCGCCGCCCACGAACCGTTCCATGGTGCCCGGCGCATTGGCTGATGATCCGGCCTCCGACGATTCGTTCGCGGCGGCGGGGGCGAAGGCCGGCACCGAGCCGTCGACGTCGAGCGCCCGGCGGTAGTTGAAATGCAGCCTCTGCGCGCCGTAGACGGCGTACAGGGACTCGAGCGCCTGCTTGGCGCGGCCGACGTTGGCGCGGCCGACGAGCGAGGAGAAGTGAGCGACGCCGCCGATGCCGCCGACGCTGCCGTTGACGAGGGCGGCGGCGAAGGTGTCGAAGTCGGCGTTGGCGAAGGCGGTGGCGCTGGCCGAGGCGGACAGGAAGGCGGTCGAGTCCTCGTCGGGGACGACGGGCGGATCGCCGTCGCTGTCGTCGAGCACGACGAGGTCGAGGCCCGGCAGCGACAGGTTGGCGGCGACGAACAGCGCCTCGACGTAGGGCGCGCAGTGGAAGAGGGCGAAGTCTTCCCAGAGCCGGTCGGGCCCGCTGGCGCCGACGCCGTAGAAGACGTGCTGGCGCCCGTCGCCGCAGAGGCCGACGCTCGTCGACGTCGACGCGGAGCCGACGTACGCGTCCTCCCACGCCAGGCTGACGGTGGCGTAGTCGTCCTCGAGGCGCGCGACGAAGGCGCCCCCGTCCTCGCCCCGGCGCGCGCGGTCGAGGGTGCCGTCCGCGTCGATGGCCGGGTCGGGCGTCAGCCAGATCTGGCGCCGGGTGGCGTTGCTGCTGTAGGGCGGCGTGCGGCAGCCGGCCGGCGGGTCGATGGGGATGAAGCTGTCGCCGCCGGGGATGTCGGCGTAGGTGAAGTTGCGGTTTTCGTAGTAGTGCAGCAGGCTGCAGTTGAGGTTGGCGCGCACGGCGGGCAGGCGGGCGCGGATGGTCATGCCGTCGGCGACGGTGGTGGTGGTGGTGGTGTTGTTGTTGCTGCTGCTGCTGCTACTACTCTTACTACTATCATCGACGTCGAGGCCGAAGCTGGAGAAGGCGTATTCGCCGTGGGTCCACTGCGGGTACGACAGGTTCGAGAACTCCAGCAGCTGGAACACGGTCCAGGCCTCGCCGTCGTCGCCGTCGACCGTGTTGATGATGTTGACGGAGCGGTTCTGGACGTCGAACCAGTCGTGCAGCGTCAGGGTGACGTTGCGCACGCCCGGCACCGGCTCCGCCGTGTACAGGCCGCTGGTGACGATGGTCAGCAGCGGCGCCAGCAGGCCCGTCAGCATCATGGCCAGCAGCGCAAAGTGCCGCTTCCACGCCGCCCGCCCCACCGCCACCAGCGACACCTGGCCCGCCGGGTCGTACAGCAGCTCGCCGAAGCTGGCCTGGCCTTTGCCCAGCAGCTGGAACGGGTGGAGCGTGCGTGCCGTCGAGTCGGCCATGGAGAAGGCCAGCCCGATGCCCGCCATGACGACGGTTGGGATGAAGGTCCACGCGTATTTTTGATAGCCGTCGAGCCGCACGTCCCCGAGCCCGTCGTTCTTCTCTGACGCCTGCAGCAGCGCCTCGAGCGCTATGATGATGCCCATCGCTGCCGCCACCAGCGAGCTTCTGAACCACCACGTCGCCGGCATGGGGTGCCACCATCGACGTTGCTCGAGTTCGTCTGGGCACTCTGCCTCGCACCTTGTGCCATCTTGCGGAGCGACGGTGATGGCCGCGTCTTCCGGTGACGCTCGCTGCGGAAAGAGCGCCGTGTGGCCGGCAAGGCGCGACTTTAGAGCCTGCTTCGACGACGCGCCGTAACCGCTCAGCAGCTTGATGAGGCCCGGGCTCCTTGCTAGAATCAAGGCATGGGCGCCCACAGATCTCGGATCCCGGTGGAAGACTCCGGGAGACAGGAAGCACAACGCTATGCTGAGCAGTGTCAGCAGCCCGAGGAGAGCCTCCATGAGCCTCAGCGACAGCTCCTGCACGCAAAGACGGTTCTGCGTGAAGACGACGGTGCCGTTCGCAGTCTCGTCCGAAGGGTCCATGAAGTCCTTCTTGATCGTGTAAGCCGCGAAGCCAGGGAACACGCGTTGCGAGAGCTCCACCACCAGGCTTGTGTTGCTGAAGGCTTGTAGGCTGCTCTGCGGCTCTGTCGTGTTTAGCAACGTGTACCACGCGTTCGCCTGGATGTCGAAGATACCGTCGGCATGTTCGCCCCCCACGCTGTACAGTATGTTACGGGTGATGTTGAAAGGCCGAGCGCCCAGGTCCAACCTCTCTTTGACCTCTGCGCTGACGTTGAGTCCATCCTCAATCCCGGTGCTCCCTGTCACGTTCGTGACTGTTCGCCGGGTCAGCGAGTATTTCGGCTCGCACATTATGCCTGAAGACGCTGATTGATCCTGAGAGACCCAGGCGTCGAGTGTGATGAGAACGCGGTCTTCCCGCTCCTCTACCGGTAACGAATTCGACGAATTCGTGCATCTAACGACATGCTGCGTCAGGTTCATGAATTCGTTAAGGAGGCCGTCTGCTACGGATGAAGACGTGCCGTACGTCGAATGGTCCGTGTAGCACCAGGGCTCGAAAGTGCTCCAGTAGCGCTCTGGGACCCCTTTATGCCAAGAGATGCCGAAAGTGTTTGACGAGCCCCCTGTATCGTAGCTAAAGTTGAACGTCTCGCAGTTCTCCAGTGAGGCCTCGAAGACCTGGACATCGGCCGTCACGTTGATGTAATCGCCTACCCATCGTTAGCTGCAAAGGAAACGAAGGCCAACAAGACGCGACACACTCACCACCATCACTAGGCGCAAAAGACTGCAGAGCATACTTCGACGTCGCCCCATGAGGATACGACAAATTATAATCAAGAATAGCCCAGAAGTTGACGCCGTTGCTCAACGGCCGGAACTGTTCACTGGAGAAGCTGGTATAGTCCACCACCTTGGCGAAGTTGGGGCTGTCCTGGAAGACGAAGTCCTTGGCGTTGGTCACGGAGCGGTACTCCAAGCTGAGCAGACCGGTGGAGAAGATGATCAGAAGCCGCACGACCAAGGACCCCAGGATGCCGATGCTGACGGCGAAGTGGCCTCTCCGCAGCGACCGGACCATCGACCCCGCCATCGACGATGTCAGGTAGTTCAGCAGCAGGCCGTGTTCTGCCACCGTCGGCCCGCGGCTCATCAGCGTCCACGGCATGATCCCTTTCGCGCTATGTTCCACCTGTCCCCACAGCGCAGCGGCCATGGTGAGGACTTGCAAACACGGAGGTCCCCGTCAGTCCAGCAAAATCCACAATAGGAGAAGAAGGAGCATGAGCCGCAAGGAAAACACTCACCAAACGTCGGCCCATACGTCCACAAGTAATGCAAGCCCTCGTCCACGGTCGCGATCCCGCCGTCACGCTCCGAGACGAAATACAGCACCTCCAACGCCACGATCATGAGCACCCACACGACAGCGAACCCCACCAAGAACGGCCGTCGCAGGTGGAACGGCATCCACTTGGGCGGCTGATTTGCTCTGGCGGCGTCATCGTCGCCGCCATCCGTCGACAGTCGTGCCATCTCGCACAGGGCGTCGTTCTTCTTCTTCTTCTCCTCCTCCCTCTCTGCGTCGTCGACGCCATCGTCATCACCCCTGCCACCACCACCACTCCCCAGCGTCGTCGCCGAGTCTCGCTGCTGCTGCCCCTGCTGCTGCCGCTGCTGCCGCCCCCAGCCCGTCGCGCCATCGTCTCCAGACTGAAAATCATCCGACATCCACGACAGCCTCTGGCTCTGGCCCTGGCTCTGGCTCTCCCTAACAGCAGCAGCAGCAGCAGCAGCAGCGGTAACAGGAACTCGCGCATACCCTCCACCGCGGCCATCGTCATCATCCCCCTCCTCCTCTTCATCCGACACGTCCGGCACCGGCGAATACGGGCCAGATGCCGGTCGTCGCCCGGAATCCAAGCTGCTTACGCGACTGCTGGGCTGAGACGGCCATGTCGGGGCCTCGTCGTCGTCGTGGGGGTACGGCGGTGGCGCGGTGGTGGTGTCGCGTGTAACTCCACTTGTGTGCATGGTTTCTTGGTTGATTAGGTTGACTGGATAATTAAGAGAAAAATCGTACAGCCTGGCAGATACTCTTCTATCCAGGCAAAAGATGGGAGATGGCAGACACTCACTCGCTCACTCCTCATGTACACCTTGTACGCAAGGCAGAGCGAGAGCGAGAGCGAGAAAGAGAGATAGAAAGAGAGAGAGAGAGAGAGAGAGAGAGAGAGAGAGAGAGAGGAAGAAAGAAAAGCGAGAACCGTGCCAAAAAGAAAAAAAGACGACACTGTCATTCAGACAGTAAACGACGTCTGCGGCAGCGGGGGCGGCGGTGCGCGCGCGAAAAGGTGTGATGTGCGACTTTTTTTTTTAATCAGCAGCGCTGCGGCGCACACGCGCGGGCATTGTCTCCATATTACCAAAAAAAAAAAAGGCACCTTGCTGCGCCGCGTGCTGCCGCCTGGCTATCTATACTTGGGCCGCATTGGTGGAGCAATGTTCCTTTCTCTTTACAGGGGATCGGCGGCTGCGCGGGTGCGCGGGTGCGTGCGTGCGTGCGGCGCAGGTGCTGCTGGTGTGCGGCGTAGAACAGCAGCACATTAAAGCTGGAAACACAAAGGCGGTTGCGCACTAGCTCCGAGAGCCTATATGGAACGTACGGTCTGCAACCGAAGCCATCATGCTTTTTCTTTTTTTTTTTTCTGGTTTACAACAAGTCGGGACGAGCGAGGGAACGAACGCTTTCCAGCAAGCGAGCGAGGAAGCGGGAGGAAGGCAGGCAGCAGCAGCAGGTGGGGATGATCGTTAGAGTTGCGGTTGCGGCACAGGCACCGTGGACGGCCGTTTGCTTGGCGTCATACTCAAGTGCCCTCCCGGCGCTTAAACGACCGTGGGGGCCGACACAATTGGAAGAGAAAGAGCGATCGGCAAAGCCCCAGAAAACTCTTCGGCTAGGCAATAATGCATCATGACTCTCTTTCTCTGCAGTGTGTTTGAAGTTTTCACATATGTATGTACATATACATACGCAGTAGGCGAGCACAGTCTCTCCGCGATGGGGAAGCTCTCGTCTGGTTGTCAGTGCGAAGGCTTCAACTGCTTGTCCCCACTATTGTAGTTGCTTGAGCTTTTTTTTCTTTCTTTTCTTACTTCCGTTCCATTGGCATGCTATTCGTAACCTAGATATCGACAGAGGAAGCATGCATAACCATCATAGCCTTCCGTGTAATCAAACAACCCAAAACCAGAAAGGTACTGTGAGGTGTTCCTTTTTCGTTTTTCAAATGCCGCTTCGCCCGACCTCTATGCCACCCGGTCTCTTTTTCAACCAAGATTGCGCAAACAAAGAAAAAAGATCCAACTCCCCCAAGTTCGCCTCTGCCCGTTTTCCCTGGTAGGTAACCCAAATTTCCGTTTCGTCCGGAACACCGACTCTTGCATATATAAACACCAAAACAACCTTTGGAGGAATATTTTTCACAACGAAGAGGAACCAAACCAAACCAAAATCCAAAGACGAAAGACCAAACCGACTCGCTCGCTCGCTCGCTCACGCCATCCCCTTCATCCAATCCACACTGGCAACGCCGACGTCCAGCGCTTCACTGCCAAATCCACCCAACCCGTTGCCGTGCTCGCCGTCGTCGTTCGTGCCGAAGTCGTTGAACGAGAAGCTCGCGCAAGCGTCGCCCATCGCGTCCGTGTTCATCAACGCGTCGAAGTCGACCGCCAAGCCGCCATCTTCCAGCGTGGTGCTCGCGGCGCCCGCCCCGCTCTCGAAGCCCGTGAGCCCGTCGATCTTGCCGCAGAACGAGTTGACGTCGCCGCCGGAACCCTCGTCGAGGGTGAAGTTCGGCCACGGGAAGAGCTGGTTGCTGTCCGAGCCGCCGTCCATGTCGACGCCGTCCAGGTGGCTGTGGTCGTTGCCGCACGCGTCGTTGTGCGCGTGGACGTGGTGGTGGTTGTTGGCGCCGTCGACGTCTGGCTGCGACGCGTCCGACGCGTGGTGGTCCGATGCGGGCGGCGTGCTCGCCAGGAAGGTCTCGAGGCGGCGGGCGACTTCTTCGTCCGACGTGTTGTCGGCATCGTGCAGGCTGGAGTGCCCGTTGAGCCCGTCCTCCGTCATGCTGTCCGGCGGCGGGGTGATGGTGTTGTAGGGCGCAACATTCCCGCTTGTGTCCAGGCGACGACCAGCGTTGAGCAGATCGCCAACGCCCGCGGAATCTGCCTTCTGCTGCTTAGTGGGAACAGTTTGCACTGGTGCAGCTGGCGCAGCTGGCGCAGGCTGCTCCGGAGGTGGGGGGATTGGCGCGATGGAAATGCCAGCCTTGCGAATGGCAGCTTCCAGGAATGCTGTGCTGTAGTCTGCTGCAGCATACAGATCCCGAAGCTTACCCATGACCTGCATACACTGACAGAACCCACGGAGGCTGGAACGACGCGTTTCTTCATCCGGCGACTTGATGTCCAGCAGGTGGATGATGATGGCAGGAAGCAGGACCGTCACACCAGTGGTAGGGAGGAAGCGAACGAGATCGAGCGAATCCAGCTTCTGTGCAATACCTGTGATGGCTGTAGCAGCAGTGCGGACGTGGCGACGAGATGACTCGAGAACTCCGTTCGCATCTTGCTCGGGACAGCCATCAACGGGTCCTGAAGGAAGCACCTGAGGCCGATGAAGTGCGGAAAGCGTCGTGTAGAAGACCATGTGCAGGAGGGACTTGTGGAGGTCAACGGACCTGTTCCCACTCGATGCCTCCTCGTACTTTGCCTCGTCTGGGAGCTCTTCCTTCCACTTCTTCAGTTCCGCGTCACAGTGCTTGACATCCGACTTCTGAGGGTCAAGCTTCTTGGGTAACAACATCATTGTGGTGCGGTCGTTGAGAAGGCCTTGGTTATTGTTCAAAACGCAGTACTGCTTCGAGAGCACGTGGCTGATACAGAGGCACAATTTGGCCTTTTGGATGCAGCAAACGGCCAACTGGCGCTGCAGTGCGACATCGCGTGCAACAACGCAGTCGGCGGGAATGCAGGAGATGCTGTCAGGCACGGCGGCGATTTCAAAGTCGTCGAGCGTCAACAGCGGTACGTCGTAGTCCTCATCCTTTATCCTTGTCGGCCTCCGCATGCCGAGAGCGATGAGACGGTCACGCATGTACGTCGACCACCAAATCCGCTTCCAAAGCTTCACCCGTTTGGGATCCATGTTGGCTTTGTCGGGATTGCGGTGCAGGCCTATTGTGTGCGCGACCGAGGTAGCGACACCCATCCAGTGCCACGTGTCTTTTTGGTCGTCGGGAGTCTCATAGTAGTAGGTGAGGAGCAGAAGCGCCTGCACCAGCGACACACGGTCTTGCTCATAGTCGAAGTCGTATAAAAGCTGCAAGTATTGGTTAACAACTGTAGTGGGTGCGGAATCATGCTCATCGTTCAGGGGACTGGCAGTCCTGTGACGTGTCTCAAGCAGTCATCTGCGACTTTTCTGTCTCGACTCACCCTTGTCTTCTGGAAGAAGTCCTTGCGCGCCTCCTTGCGGTTCGAGTAACCAGCCTTACGAAGGTACTTGAAATCGGCAAACGCGGAGCCCGCAAACATCACGGCCTGGAACAGGATCAAGCTCATCTTGCCCTGGCTACCATCTTGACAATCGATGATGCGTAGGAATTCGTGCAGGTCCAACAATGGCATGTAGGGATGCACGAACTCGACATAGGCGCGGAGAAGCTCGGTCTTCAGCTCAAACGAAGGGATCGTTAGTGCACCCTTCTTCTGCAGATAGGCGATCTCATCCTGGCCTATCCGCGGAGGCAGCGGCTTGATGCACGCAGGGAGGCTGAATCCGGCACTGGTCTTGGGCGCGATGTTGGGGAAAAACGGCTGCTGCAGTTTCGCGTCGGCAGAGACGGGGCTGTAGCCCAGAATCGGAAACCCGGTTCCGGTGGAGGAGGAAGCCGTCGACATGCGGCGGTTCAGCTCGGAAAAGCTGTAATTGAGACGCTGGCCGTGTGATGCGTCTGCGGGAATGACTCGTTAGCAATGCGGCTGAACGGCTGCGCAGGCACGGGAGCACAAACATATCGAGTGCGGCACGTGCTCGTCCATGGACAGGTCGACGCTGCCGGATGCGCCGTCCTTGAGGGACGAGATGCCGTCGAGAGCATCGCGCGAGGCGAGCCTGCGCTTGCCCGAGCCGTTGGCGGCGCTGGCGACATCGGCGTCGTTGGTGTTCTTGGAGGCGTCGTCGTCTCTGGACCACTTCCTGCAGATTGAGGGTTGCGTCAGCATGCGTGTCGTCAGGCGCGGCGATTGGTTGTTGCAGGCGGGGCATTGCTCCGAGACGGGGCCGGCAGACGAGGTGCGAGGGTGTTTCGGCAGACAGTGGAGTCGCCGTGCACCTTCGCCAGGACCAGCGGAGGCGCAGCGAGGGAAACACTCTGCACGGGCGCCCATTGGCCAGCAGCGGTGAAGACGCAGGGGCCCCAGCCCCGCGCCCCAGTTTTCTCCATCTCGATGGCGCACAGGGGAAGGGAAAAGAAAATAACAGACGGACGCAGAGGTCTCATCCGCCCGGCTTGAGCGCGGTACTGACTTTTTCCTGCGAGACTCGGACACGATGCACTCGACCTCGTCGAGCCGGCAGTTGGTGCATGGAGCGCCGTGCTCGGTGACGTTGCAGCGCACCTTGCGCGCGCGGCAGCACTGGCACGCCTTGGATGCCCTCCTCTTGACGCTGCGGCCGGTACCGTGGTTGTCCATGCCGGCGGCCGAAGCCTTCCGCTTCGCCGCGGCCTGCTGCTGGGACGTCGGCGCGGCGGCGGGCGCGGCGCTCTGCTGCGGTTGCTGCTGCGAGGGCGGCGGCGGCGGGGCGAGCAGCTCGGTCGAGTCCGTGTTCGACGCGGGAGAGGCCGACATGGTGGAGAGGCGGGAGGGGCGGGAGAGACGGCGAGGTCGGCGGGCGTCTGCAATGGCTGAGGGCGTGGCAATGGAGACGGACGGGCGGAGGGGAGAGGGCTGATATGAGGGGCGCGGCCAGGGTCTCGTGCGCGGCGGACAGCAACACTCTTGCAGCGGAAGGGGGCCAGATCGCAGGGCCGGATGCGGGAAGGGGGATCGTGGAGACTTTGTATGCGGGCCAAAAGGGCACTTGGGCCCAGGACGATGAATTCACGCGTCCCTTTCCCTACCCAGCGGATGTGGAGCGACCCCGGATTCTCCACGGCGGCGCCATGCCTGTCCGGGCAGTGCAGCTCGGGCACTCTCGGATGCACTGCGCCGTTTGGCAGGCGGCGGGGCGCGACGAGTAATTGGCATCTGCTTGCCTGCATGGCGGCCGGCACAGGACACCGCTGCCGTGTCACACGCCCGGCCAACGTCATGCTTAGCCTAGCACAGGCTGGCCTGGCTGGCCTGGCGCTGCCTGACGTCTCCCATGTCTCCCACCGTCCGGCGGCGCGCAAGGCTTGGCCCAGCATGGCCCGGCATGTGAGATTCGCGACGCCTTTTTTGAGATGAGACGGCCGCCCCACCGCGCTCCACGCTCGTGACCCCTTGAGCTGCGCGCTTTTGGCTTTTGACAGCCCGCGCTACGGCCGAGCCCAGCGCGTCAGCGCCTTTCACATGCCTCCCACTGGAGCCAAGCCGCCCCGAGCCCGCGCAGCGCCCATGGTTCAGCCCAGCAGAGCCCCTTTGAAGATCGAAGAAGGTTCTTCTGGAAGGGCGCGCGTGGCAGACGGGGGACGCCCGCCCAGCCAGCCCGCACCGGCCATGCTAGCGGATGCTCGCGGGCATCTGAGCGCCGGTCAGCGTGCTGCGAAACGCGCTCCATGCACCCTCGCAGCCATCTGCCCAAACCGGACGGCCGGACGGCCTGCCCTGCGCCCTCGACCTGCTGCTCCCCTCCGCCACCATGCGCAAACCACGCCGTCCAGGAGCAGAGTCCGCCGACATCGCTGCAATCGCGCTGCAGTCGCTGCCGCCGGCGCCGCCGCCGCCACGCCGTCGTCGCCATGGCCCCGGGCCCCAGGCCCCGCCCGCTTGCCCTCACAGTGACCTCGCACCTCGCACCTCGCGCGCGCACGGCCACTAGCAGATAACGCTGCCATTCCGCGAACGGTGGCACGGCGAATGTCAGCACCGCGATGATGACGAAGAGAATACCTACCTACTGCGCGCCCAAGGCAAACCCTGTGGGGCGCGGCAAGCGGCCGATCTCCACGACGCCACGCATGGGGATCGTCGCCGTGCTGCGTGCTGCCTCTCGCATGGTGCCTGCTTCGCTGTGGTGCACGGAGAAGGCTCGGGATTCAGGCCAGCACCCAATTGCGCTGTCCGCCATTCGGTGGTGAAGACTGCCTCGTCGCTGCTCCTAGCGCGCGCTCCGCTGGGCCTGGCGTTCACCGTACCTCTGGCCGCTGGCGAGCACAGATACCTGGGTAGCAGCGCAAGAGGGTCGCGGTGCATTGTGCAGCCGCTGGTCATGCGAGCCTGCTGGTGAAGTGGCAGCGGCCAGGCTGCACGTCTTGCGAGGCTCTGATATCAACAACTTGTGGGACCGCCCCCCCTGGAAGCGGATGCGGTCCGAAGTGGGTGTGCTATGGGTGTGGATCACGATGGACTCGACCGTCCGGCGTCCGTCTTCCCGCCACCTCCACCGGCGCCGTCATCGTCGAAGCTCCTGGCCCACCCAAGCCGCCGTTGGCCAGCATTCCGGTCAGCGAGACTTAACAGTTCGTCGTTGGCCCGGCCCTCCGCTGCCACTGCCACCTGGTCCACCGCGCCTTTTCTCTCGTCGGCTTCCCTTTTCGATCCAACACCCCCCGGTCTCGTAACCCCCGCAGCGCCGCGCAGCAAAAAGCCGCAGTGGGTCCCCTTGCGATTCTCCATAAATCGCACATCGCCCACTTCTGCACCAACAACAGCCGCCGCAACACGGCCCTGCGACGCTGTGTAATCAAATCACCCGCACCCAGCCGCGCCATGGGTTCTGGCCGGCGGGTGACTCGCAGCGCGTGCGCGGATAGGCTCGGGATAGGCCGGCGCATGCCGAGCCCACCGCCCAGCGCCATGCAGGTGCGCAAATAAAAGGGAAACCCGCGGGGCACGATGCTCGTTGCAGCAAGACTGCTCCAGCTCGTGCAAACGTCCATGGTGGCTGAGCCCCAAGCCTCCCCCACGCGCCGCGAAGGGAGAGGGCGAAGGCAAAGAGCGCGAAACGGGACGGGGCCGCTTGACGCTGACCAACGACGTGTCTAGTGATGAGACGCGAAAGAAATATCTGACGCACCACAGGATGATGATGCATGAACCCTTCGCTTCCGATTATCGATCAGACGGGCCCAGATGTAGGTCCGATAGCGGCGGCCTGCGTCCAGTAACAGCAGGGTGGACAGGTACGTATAGGCGCTCGCTCGCCGTGGGTTCCAGTTCGCCATGTATTTTCCAGATCCCGCCATCTCAGTCCTCGCCGTCATCGGCAACCGCGGACAAGACGGCACGCAGCCGCTACGGCGGGGCAAGGAGGCGGTTCTCGTGTTCCCTGACACAATCGCCTCGTTCCTTCAGACTCGGGTTTGGCGGAGACCCCGCGGGGAAAAAAACACTTGGCACTGTGTCAACTCACCGCACGAGACCCAGCTTGGGGGCGCAATCACGATCTTCACCACTCGGCGCTAATTCCAACTTCTAGTTTTTGGCCGTCGTCCCCGCTGGCCAGAGCACAGCACGTACCTATTGCCTGAGTCGCGTCCTCGAAGAAACCGCCAGCCACCTTCTCCACAATCCCCACGATGGCTTTTTGTCGTTTTCCTTTGATTCCTTCGCTCGTCGCCAGCCCGTGACGTGTCGCGTGCTTTAATTGGCACTGCCGTTGCCATCAAAGCACCTCCAGTCACCGCCCACCGCCTACCGCCAGGCAGCCCACGAGTTCGCGCCAACGGCTTTGAGCCATGCAGGAGGCAAGGCGCACCCCCAGCGCTTTCCTTGCTCTTGCAGAAGGCCGTATCATGGCGGATAAAGGCAGCCAAGCACTCCTCTCTCGCTCACACCCAGACTCTCTCACATCGATCGCGGGACTGCTCGTGCATCTACACTTTTGCTCCCGCCTGCAAGGTTTTCTGCTCTTTCCTTAGCTCCGGATTGCCATGCCCGTCAATCAGGTCCTTTTCCCCTACCTCCATGTCCAAGCCTAGCCTCGATGAGGCTACTGAGGCTGACGATTGATGCGGGGTGCGTGTGTCTGTGGGGGGTCTGGCGGGGCGGGGGAGGCGTGCGGAATCGAAACGCGGTACTTGGCCGAACGCGGCCTTCTCTCAATAATCTCCTTTGCTCGCTCTGCGTTGTCCGTTTGCCTTGGGTGCGCTGCTGCAGGGCGCGGAGCCGGTGCGGGCGTAGCGCAGAGCAAGCGCAAGCGCAAGCGCAAGCATAGGTAGCGGCACCCCCCGGGCTGATGAGCAGGAAACCGGAACCCAGCAGGTAAGGCGAGAAGCGGGACTACTACTACTGTCAGGATTTGTTGCAGTCGCAAAGTAGTGTAACGACGATCGCGGAAATAACTCGCTCGTAGTTGGTGGCTCGTTCCCGCCGGTCGTTTTTCTTTCTTATTGTTCGAAAGAACAAGCCTTTCCCCCCCACACTTGCAGCTTGCCCTGTTCATTGGGCCAGATACGGATGAGTACAGACAAAAACCGCGCCAGGCGCACAGAATAATGCATCAAGTAAGACATCGGGGCAGCGGGGGCGGGCATACGGAGGGTTGAGGGAAGATTTCGAAACAAGCTTTTGACGACAACGTGACGACAACGTAGCAAACGTCGCACCGCAGCACGCCATGGGAACCTGCGAAGAAAATCCAACCGTGGCCCCAAACAGGTTGCTGATTCTCCTGCATTCGATTCGATGGCTCCACTTGTCCCGATGCGAGCCTACTTCCTTAACTCCGGAGCTGCACACCACACACCCCCACAAGAGGCCTGGACACTTATGACGATGCAGACATGTAGATTTGTTGAAAGTAATCTAGAGTTTCGACGACCCGCTCGGCCGCTCTAGAGCCTTTGTCTGCTTCCTGTAGTTCTTGACCAGCTGCCGTATGGCCAGATCGAGCAGCACGTCTTCCGATCCTCCCGGGATCCTGTTGCCGCGAGATGAAATCAGTCAGCTGTCCTTTTCTTTTCAGAAAAAAAAAACAATGCTGTGAACTGAAGGGAATAGGAATGTCCATATTGAGGGGTACGATGTTGATGTCGCTGCTGCCCTCACTCACTTCACGCCCACCGACCATCGCAACAAACAAAGAAAGCAAAAAAAAAAAAAAAAAAGGAAGCCAAAGCATACATACCTCTGTCCGGGCACCTCGCGGTAAATCCTCTCGGCGATCTCGCCCTGACCGGTCCTGGTGTATCCGTTGCCGCCAAACAGCAGCACGGCACAGCGGGCGCACTCGTCGAAGACGATGCCGGCGCGGGCCTTTGCCAGGGCGGTGAGGCCGCCGAGCCGGGCGTCGGCGTCCGCCTTGGAGAGGCGCGTCATCTGGTAGACGAACTGGTCGACCCAGGCCTGCAGGCTCTCGAGCTCGGCGCCGGCCTTGGCGAGCCGGTGCCGGACGACGGGCTGCTCGACGAGGGGGGCGCCGAAGGCCTCGCGGCGCAGGACGTAGTCCATGGCCGAGGCGACGGCGACGCGGGCGTAGCGGGTGGTGGAGATGGCGATGGTGAGGCGCTCGTGGTTGAAGTTTGTCACTGCAGGGGTGGGTTTCGGTGGTCAATACGTCTTCTCTCTTTCTTTCCCTCCTTTTCCAACAAATCCATCACACATCCCACACACCCCGTCCTCGGTCCCAGCACGGCACTCTTCCAAAACGAAACGAGACAAAAGAGGGAAGGGAGCAACAAAACTCACTAATATACCTCATCCCCATCCCCTCCTCCCCAATCAAATTCTCCACCGGCACCTCCACGTCATCCAACTCGATAAACGTCGTCCCCGCGCTGACCTGCCCGCCCACCTTCAACCGCCGCATGCTCACCCCCTTCTCCCCCTTCAACGGCACGACGAGCATGCTCAGCCCCCCCGGCCCTTCGCCACCCGTCCGCACCGCCATGGCGGCGTAGTCGCTCCAGATGCCGTTGGTGATCCACTTCTTGGTGCCGTTGACGACGTAGCGCCTGCCGTCGGCGGACTTGACGGCCGTGGTCGTGATGCGCGCGACGTCGGAGCCGGCGTCGGGCTCGGTGATGGCGATGCACGCGCGGGCGCGGCCGGTGAGGAGGTCCGGCAGGAAGCGGGCTTGGAGGGCCGGGGAGCCGAACTTGATGATGGGCGGCACGCCGAAGGCCATGCCGACGGTGAGGGAGCCCGAGGGCCCGGCGATGCCGGCGCGGGCCATCTGCGGAGGGGGTTCAGTTTTTCTGGATGGATTTCTGGGGGAAAGGGAAAGGATTGGAGTGGCGCTGCGGAAGATGCAGGAGCGGAAGATGCAGAAGTGGAAGATGCAGAAGAAGAAGAAGAAGAAGCGGAAGCGACTAGGGGAATGGCATTCACGTTCGACTCACCTCATCGCAGTAAATCGCCCCGTGCAGATAGTCGAATTCCTCCACCTTCACGCCCCCGAGCAGCTCTCCCAGCCCCAACTTCCTCAGCCACTCGACCGGCAGCGGTGCGGGCAGGTTTGGCACCAGCATGTTGGCTTTGGCAAAGGTCTCGAAGACGTGCGGCGGCACCGTCTCCTGCGCGTCCCATTCGAAGGCATGTTTGAGGAGGTTTTCTTCGATGAAGGTCCGGATGGCGCGCTGCCAGCTGCGGTGCGAGGGCGTGTGGTAGGGCGAGGGGAGGTCGGAGAGGTAGGGGGGCTCGGCGAAGGGGGTGGGGGAGGTGGGGAAGGTGGTTGTCATTTTGGTTTTCTTTTCTCTTTCTTTCTTTTTTGGTTCCGGTTCTTGCGTAGGTGTTGGTGTTGGTGGTGGTTGCGGTTGTCTGCGGAGTAATGAGAGAGGGGTGGGGTGGAGCGGAGCGGAGGCGGCGATCACGGTTCCCGGTTGGCGGTGAGCTTGAAGGACGGCACGAGCTGTTTGGATGGACCCCTTGCAGTGGGATGTGAGAGAACGGGAAGCCGGGAAGCCGGGAAGAGGAGAGGTTGTGCGCTAGGTACCACACGTATTCTCGCGGATTGGAAAGCTGGATGGCGAGGGGGGATACAGTCGGTTACGGGCGGAAGTGCGGCTCGCGTGGAAGTCACAGTCGAGGATGAGTGAACAAGTGTTGTATGGACCGAGGGAGGTTGTCGGGGGTGGAGCTGAAACTCGGGCAGGGAGGGCAGGGACGCAGGGACCCCGCGGGGAAGCTTCCCCCACAGCTCGAGGTGCCGAGGTCCAGGGAACAGCCGCTTTCCCCGAATAGGCAAGTTTGCCCAACTGTTGTGCTGATGCGAGCCCCTGGCCCCGGCCCTTCGCAGCTTTGTCTGCTTTCGCCGCTTCGTACGAGCGTAGCATGCCAGCGCTTTGGCCTTCGACCTGCATTGGCCATCGACTTGCATCCTCGGCGAAGAGAGTCGCGGCGCCGGCGCCCAGTGCCCGAAATGTGGACCACGGGGAGAAGTGCTGCAGGGACCGTCGACCGTTCTGATCCTTGCCCGCCGCGTGGCTTGCACTACCGTTACCGCTCATTTCTGAGAGGGCAGCGAAACTTCTGTCAAGACTGCCAGTGCTGTCTGCAGCTTCGGGTCGGATCGGAGAGCCTTGCAGCCTTGCTGCTTATCGCGCTAGCCGCAAGAGGAAAGAGTGCTCTGCACGCCTTCGTCCCGTCTCGCAGTAAGGGGGAAAGCCTTCGTACGCTCTCCACCAGACAATGGTCCAAAGAGCAGACCCACGTCACTCTGTCGCTATTCTTGGTCTTTGTCCACTTCCTACCACCGAATGTCTTTGTGTGAGAAGAACAATGCACACATATAAGTATTCTGATCCTTTCCACATATCCCTCGTTTCGTCTCCTTTTGGCCTATTCTCTTCTCACTGTCATTCGAGTATATTCCATTCGGTATGCCTGGACGCAATCGTAACCAGAACAGAAACGGGCGGGCCCCGCAGAACTTCCAAGGACAGCACTATCAAAGTCACGGGAACAACAGAGGCAACGGTAATAACAACCAATACCGCCGAGGCGCTAATACCACGCACCAGGGAGGCAATGGTAGCAACACCCAAAATCACCGAAGGAGCAACGATTACCAGGGAGGCAATGGTAGCAACAACGGACAAAACAGAAGAAACAGCACTTACCCAGGAGGCAATGCTAACTACAACAATGGACAACACCACCAAAACAGAAGAAACAACAATTACTCAGGGGGCAATGCTAATTACAACAATGGACAACACGGACAAACCAGAAGAAACAACAATCGCCCAGGAGGCAATGTTGACAACAATGGACAATACGGACGAAACAACAATCACCAAGGACGTAGTCCGATTAACATCCATGGACATCAAGGGGGCCACAACCCTCACCAGGGACGCAATAGAAACAACAACGGAAACTACCAAAACAACAACTGGCCCAACAACAGAGGCCATCAAAACGGCGGCGTAAATTTGAACGTCGTCCAATGGCAGGACGACCAGCATGGAAGAGGAATCGTAACCGAGCAGTTGGTTTACGATGGCTGTGTCAACAACGGGGGGTGCAATAGTTATCACGATCACAGAGGTAGGCTGGTCCGTCTGTGCAACGGAAACTGCCAGAATCAACAAGACGCGAACTACCCATACTGCCAAAGGGAACCCGACATGACCCTGAGCAACATGGCCGCCCCCATCCAGATTGACTTCTCTCCTACCGACGTCGACCTCCGATTGCCATTTGACGCATCCGCGTACCCTTACAACAGGGAGATTCAGTGGAACGGCTTCGCCGAGGTCGCCCTCAAAGAGAATCGTGAGCGTCGGCTTTGGTATGACAGCCTCAGTTGGGCGGTAGACTCGGATGGAGACACTGTCATGGCGGATATGACTACCAATCGACCCGTGTGGTTTGTAGGCCTCTGGAAGAATCCGTGTTATGATATTGATCTGGAACCCGGCCCGATGGATATCGATGGCTGTGGACTTGCTGAAGCTAACGCACCCATAGATATCGAGGATTGGGGGCTTGCTGAAACCATGTCAGAGTATTAGGGCAGTGCAAGAGAGTAGGTAAGTCAGTATGGCATCAGGCTGTCATTACCATGTTTACGAAAATTCCCCACCTTAAGCGCGGAAAGCCGTTTGCTGGTAAGGTTTATAACCCAATATCATATATTTCAATCTACGAAGACTTCAAATCAATACTTTGCATCACCATTGAATGAGGCATGTTCCTGAAATTACTGTATTCCATTTTTTTTTCAAAGCATGCGGGCAAGCTTAACGCCAATCAGTTTCCAACCAGAAATCGTGTACTACACTTGAAACTATCTACAGCCAGACATATTGGACATTGATATGACACCAGATAATACTTTCCCGAGTATAACAAAGGCTATAATGGTTTTTTTTGTGCACGTTCTGTAAGTATTGCGAGTCCATCCGACGGTACTCGGTGCTGCCGAACGGGAAGCAATACAACGCCATTGTTCCCATTGTTAGATCTACAGGAACTTGGCCACTTGACAAAGAAAGTTTATATATAGTTCACCCGTTTCTTTGATCTTGTCTTCTTTGTTACAGACAATGGCTATCAATGGGCGAGGGAAATGGTATAATACCATTGATCCTGCCCCAGTGGGCAGAATCATCCTTCACGCACTCCCTTGTAGCAGTTTTCACGGTAAGTTCTTCATTTCATACGCTTACTGACAGCATCAGTCATCTGGAATGGCTTCGGCATTAGCAGTCAAACGCCCCGGAACCCCTAGTGGTGGCATCCTACGACCGCCCACAGCCGCTTGTTGGTTCTTCGCCGACAGGCAAGGTCCCCTATGCCCTTTCGTCGAAGACGAGGAGGATGATTACCACAAGAAGGAGGACGAGCAGCAGAATAACAGCATCTCCACGGCAGTGGTAAGGGTCCGATCCGTCCGCTTCCCCGCCGACAACCCCGTCACCGCCATCCAGCCCGTCAGTAGATGGATCAACACGACGGTAATTCCTTCCCCGGTGGACCCCGATCATGTCTCTGATACCCATCTCCTCCCAGTGCACCCATCCAGTCCCACCACCGGCAGGAAGTTCTCCAGCCGGCCTCGCCATCAGTGGCCGCCGGCCATAGACACCACCATGCTTCACGCCGCCAGCACTTCTTGCGACAGCCCAGCCATGTGGTCCTACAGGTCGCCTTCAACGCCATCCTCTCCATCACCGGTCAAGGTCAACTCGCCTTCTGCATTCACCCTCGTCTTAAACGCGACGCTGGCCGCTCTGCAGCAGCAAAAAGCCAACGAGCAACAGCAACAGCAACAGCAGCAGTCTCAACAGCAAGGCTCGGATGGTTCCTTGACAGCGGCAGCGAGCTTGCTAGAGGATATCGCGATGCAGTTGCGCACGGGGCCGAAGAGGAAGAGGGCGTGGATGACGGGGTGTGCCGACGACTTGGCGAACGGGGAGGTGCAGACTGCGGTAAGTACTTCTCTCCCCCCTCCTTTGAAGAAGGCGCGGTGCTGGTGGGGCCAAGGCGAGGGCGTGTCGGCTATGGGGAGCGGTGACGGCGATCTGGTAATGGACGATGCGCCGACATGGACGTGGCCGGGGATGCAGCAACAGCAACAGCAACAGCAACAGTACTTCTCCAGTCAGATGGACGTGGATTGGGACTTGACGCCGAGACAGGTGAGGACGGGCTTGAATAACATTGTTGGGGACGTAGATGGGTATGAGGCCGAAGACGAGGATAACGAGGATGGCAATGGGGAGGAGCAGGCTCCTCCGAGAGGGTTTGGCAGGGGAAGGGGACAGAGAGGTAGGGGTAGGGGTGGTCAGCGAGGCGGTTGGCAACCCCGCGGTGGCCACTCTTCCAGAGGAGAGCTTGATAGTAGGGCTTTCGGTGGTGCACATGGCAGTGGTAATGATAGAGGGGGAGGCAACAGAGGGAGAGGCAACAGAGGGAGAGGCGGTCATCGGTGAAGCCAATGGAGGGACCAGAGCAGGCGTAGGGGAGTACCGTATCCGCAGCAGTACTACTAAGTAAATAACGTCTACAACAGAGGATCAATTCATACTGACAGAAAATATATCCGGTTGCCGCACTGGTGAGGTTAGTGGCGCTGCTGGCGCATATTGTGGGCCGGACTTGGTCTTCAGGGGGCGCGTAGACGAGCTGCTCACAAATCCTTAGTCTCCGCTTCTCCTGTATTACAATGCGTTGGAGGGTCCTTCTCGTCGCAGCAATCATCGGGGCAGAAAGTCTTGGGTGGGAGGAGCAATGTGCCGAGGATGACGTAAGTTGGGCGTTGTCTGGGTCGCAGCTGCCGATCGCTGCGCGTCAGACGGCCCCTCCTCCACCCCACACTTGCGCCAACGCCATGCCCTTCGGAAAGCAGCTCGACGGTCTCATCTCCAAGGCGAAGACCCAGTACGACAAGTACCAGGCCTCGCACCAGCAAGCTCCTCCCGTGCCACCCCATCCCAATCAGCAGTACCCCGGCCAGCAGCAATACCCCGGCCAGCAGTACCACCAGCAACACCAGCAGCAACAGCAGTACTACCCCGCCAACCCTCCCAATCCTGCACCCAATCCCGCCGCATACTACCAACCTGCCGCTCCGCATTTCTATCCCGGCTCTCACCCTCCGCAGCAACAACAACAGCAGTCATACTACCAGCGACCCCCGCCGCCGCCGCCGCACCCCTCTCAGCAGCAGCAGCAGCAGCAGCAGCAATACCCCCCACAACAGTATGGCCAGCCTCAATACGGCCAGCCCCCATACGGGCAGCAGCCTTGGGGGCAGCCGCAGTATGGGCAACCGCCGTATCAACAACAGCCATACCAGCAACAACCTCCGCCCGTCCCGGCCCATCCGAGCGCCCCACCGCACTACTGGGAACCCACCCTCCACCCAAGCGCCCCCGTCTCCGTGAACTTCGAGCACAAACAGGGCGCCACGGGCTGGGGCAACAATGAAGCCCAAAACTACACCTCGGACCCGCGCAATTCGTTCCACACGCCCGCCGGCGCCCTGGTCCTGCGCGCCATCGCCGACAACTCGGCGCCTGACGGCCACAAGTACACGAGCGCGCGCCTGGTGTCGCACCAGCCGCTGGCCCGCGACCGAGGGTTCCTGCAGGTGCGGCTGACGGCGCCGTCGGCGCGGGGTGTGTGGCCGGCCTTCTGGCTGCTGCCGCGCGAACCGTTCGCGTGGCCGGGCGACGGCGAGGTCGACATCTTCGAGGCGTGGAACGGCGTGCGCGAGAACCACGCCTGCCTGCACTGGGGCCACTTCGACGGCAACGACTGGAACAAGCACCGCGTCAAGGAGACGCCCGTCCCGCTGCTCGACCACCCCAATGGCCGCTGGTACGGCTTCGCGTGGGACCAGGACGGCCCCGGCGGCCGCATGGTGTGGTATGTCGACGGCGCGCCCGTCATGAAGGCTGAGATTCCGCCTGGTACGCGCAGGCTGGCGGATTTTCAGATCATTATTAATGTCGCCATGGGCGGGAACGTCAACCAGGGAGTGCTGCCCGATAATGGGCAGTATGATATGGTCATTCACTCCCTCAAGCTCCACGAGGAGCCGACGGGAGGCTGGGCTGGGTTCCAGAGGGATTGGGCGACTGCCCCTGAGGGACATGCGATGTAGGATCCAGAAAGTAAGGTTTGACACTGGGTCTTCTACGCTTTCTCAAATTGCGGATTTGGTCATTCAAGCTGTGGCATACGAATCGAATTACCCTCCGTGTTATTTTTGTCACTGGTTTCCCTGATCTTAGCACTCTCTTTGCGCCTGTATTGAAATTTGTTATACCATGTTTACCTGTCTTCTCTCTCTGCGAGTCTCAATGCACGATCCCTGTTGGCAAATTCTGAGCCTTGCAGACAAACTTGAAGCCCACAGGCTGCACTCACAGCCACTGCAACAGATGATCTCCTAATGCGAGGCGAGGCTGACCTAGTCGTCCCACGGGATAAAACTTACGATCAGCGTCTCTCGGACCGTCTAATCTAGCGCTTCCCATCGACTCAGCGCCCAGAAACGTTCACAAGAATCCTTCAAGCACAGCTGAAAGCATTTTCAATACGCCATATCCTAGCGCCCAGGATCCTAAGGATTCGAGGACTTCCTCAGCGGTCAACCGTCTCGACATGTCGCGCCCTAACGCACGAGGCTGTAATGGCTCAAAACCCATCCTCACTGTAGTACGCCTACACACCGCTTCGGTAAGCCGATGAGACGCGCCTCTTGCAGATTTTGACAACTCCATGGTCGTTCTCCATAGAACCGGAACGACCGAGGCAACCGCAGGGCATTCCGATGAGAATCGGTTAGCACGTTATTTTGACAATGCCCCTCAGGGCTTTTGGAGCCAATACACGAAAGAGGGTCAACATTCAAGCGGTCTCTACATTTCAGGTAGGGAGAGGATAGGCAGAGGAGACTCATCAGTGGCCGCCGGTTGCTCACAAAGCATCCTATTGCTGGCCTGGCGCCGGCACGCACTTGTAAAGGCGACGTCATTTGCTTCTTGAATACTGCAAAGATTCCAGTCTTGCTGCTCTGTAGAGACCACATCTGTCATATCTCGGTAGAACAATGCTAAGCAAATGGCCTCGTGCTCGAGAAGCAGGAAGATCTCCGTCAACAATGTTTCTGGATACGATAGTCATGCTCAGAAGCTCTTGTTGACGGACTAGAGAATTCAGTTACAACCTGGGCCTCTTGTTTTGTACATACCGGCTGTAGAAGCCAACAGTGCCACTTAAAATAAAATAAAAACAAAAGCTGCCGCTCTTATAGGCAAAGACTTCAATGCCTTCTTTTACGAGTACCCCCATATCATACCGTGTTACGCTAGCTCTTGGGAAGAGGCCATACTATCCTATACCGCTTACCACTTGTCACGACCTCTTCAGCATTTTCTTTGTCAATACTTTTTCTCTCTTAAAAGAAAGAGAGTCCTTTCTCAGAAGACAGCTGAGACTGAGCAGCCATCCCTGCCGAGAGTATATCAGGCGCCTCACCTTTCCCTACCACTGACACCTCCTCCGTCACAGCATCCCGACCTTCGCTGACGTACTCTGGGACTCAATCATAACAAGTCCAGAGTGAGTATTTCACTCGATAGTGATCGTACTATGTATAGCAAGGGAAGTTTTATTCGTCTGCATGTTTGCTTGGTGACTGAGGAAGCCCCGAAATGGGAGATGGCAGTGTCCTACGTTCAGCGTAAATACTGCTGTCCATTAGCGGGCGTAAGTGGTAGCAAGCAGCATTGCCGAGATGGCTCCCCAATCCCAAACTTCAACATCAACATTGATACGGTAAACTTCTCACAGAAGCCGTAGAGAATCTCCAAAGGCGGTTGCGCTTGCAAGGACAGGAGTCGTCATTTGATCACCTTTCTTGTAAAGGGAACCATGCATCTACCATCGCAATGCTTCCCACGTCGACTAAAGAATTGGCGCATGCACACACGCGAACAGATGCGGAAGGGGCTACAACGTGACAGTTCATTCTGGCCCTATGTTCTTGACTAAACACGTCCATCCACAAGGGTATACCTAAAAACCTAAGACTCGCCTCTTTTGATCCCATCTATCGTGTGCATCAACCCCGCCCTTTCACCGTTTCCCTTGACTTTCTGATCAGAACAGAGCAACGATACGACGAAAAACGCCTCTATGCATAAAAACCAAAACAAAACGCCCTCAAAACACCACGTCCACCACCAACCAACCAACCAACCATATAAATTGATCATCCCGTTTACCACCCCCCACCGATACTGCTGGCCAGCCCAGCCACCCTCTCCACATCACTAGCCTTCTTCGCCTTGCCCACATCACTCTCGACTTTCCTGTAGCTGGTCTGCGTAAGGCCGGCCACATCCACGCCCGTGACGTCGCTCCAATGGCGCAAGAAAGCGTGGACCTTACGCCTCGAAACGCCATCGACGACGACATCCTCCTCCTCGCCATCCGCACCCACTTTGCCCGCATCGCCATCGGTCTTCGACGACGGCGGCGCAGAGTCCACATCCATAGCATCGCCACCGACGTCCGACTCCATCACCCGCTCCGCCGCGTCCATATCCACATCCTCATCCTCTCCGCTTTCATCTTCCGACGCCGACGACGACGACGACGCGGAAAAATACGCCTCATCCACCCTTCTCAACCACTCCTTCTGCTCCTGCGGACCCGGCTTCCTCTGTTGCTGCTGCTGCTGCTGCAGCTTCACCTCGCCACCATCCACCACGACGCCTTCATCCGTCGCCACCCCCTCCCCCTCCCCCCTCAGCTCCGCCACCTCCCCCGCCTTGATCTGCCCCCCACCATTCGTACACCCACCCGGACACGCCATGACCTCCACATACGCATACTCACCATCCCCCCCACCAGCACCACCAGCACCACCAGGAGGAACCCCCCTCCTCCTCGCCGCGCCGGGCATCCTGCTCGCGCGCGCGGGCTTCAGCCGGCGCACGAGGTTCTGGATGTTGCGGAAGCCGTAGAAGCGCGCCGCCTTGACGACGACGGCGCCCGTCGCCGCGTCGCGCAGGACGTACTCGACCACGTCGGCGTTGCGGCCGCGCTCGACGTGCAGGGACGGCGGCGGGGCACTATTGGCGTGGTGGCGGGCGGCGAGGGTTTGCATGATGTGGTAGAGGTAGCCGCCGCTGGTGCCGACGGCGAAGGGGTCGGAGGGTGGCGGGGTGGTGGTGGTGTTCTGTTTCCGTTGGCGGGTGGTGTTTGGAGTTGGAGTTTGTCGTCGTGAGGGGAAGAGGAAGGCGTCGAGTTCGGGGTCGGGGAAAGGGACGCGCTGCTTCAGCGGCAGTGGCGTGCGCGGGATGGCGGCGAAGTCGACGCCGCGGCTCTGGGCGAGCGAGAGGAGCTCGCGGGCCGTGATGACGCAGTCGACGTCGCGGACGGGTTCGTTTTTGGAAGAAGACGAAGAAGAGGCGGGCATCCAGGCGGCCGACGTCAGCTCGGAGCGGCTGGCCTCGAGCTTCTTGTCGAAGCACGGCATCACGGCCAGATGCCACACCCGCTCGGGTGCCACGCCGAACCGGCGCCACAGGACCGACTTGACCAGCGTGCCCGCCAGCGCCTGCGGCGACTTCATCCGCGACAGGTGCGGCAGCACGTACGGGTGCGTCTTCTCCGCGTAGCAGATCCACCCGGGGCACGCCGACGTCAGGATCGGCTTCCTCGGCATCGTCGACGCGGCTCCTTCTTGCCCCGGAGTAGTAGTAGTAGTAGTAGTAGTAGTAGCTGGAGAAGACGCTCCCGACGACGATAGCGCCGATGACACCTCGTCCGCCGCCAGCACCAGCGCCGCCTCCCGCACCGTGTTGGTGTCGATGACCCACGCGAAGCCGCTGCCGTGCGCGCCGCCGCGCCGCACGCCGTCCGGCCCGCTCAGCAGCCGCTCCACCATGTGCCCGGCCTCGCGCTCGCTGACGCCGAACGTCGCCGCCAGGCTCGCGCGCGCTTGCGGGCTGACGCTGGCGACGAAGATCTTGCTTTCGCCGCCGGCAGTCCCGTTGGCCACGCCGTTCACCCCGTGGTGGTGGTGGTGGTGGTGCGCCGTCGCGCTGTTCGTCGCCACGCCAGTCTTCGCCGCGCCGTTCGTATGCCTTTCTGTTGCCGCCGGCGGCGCCAGTTCTGGGTGAGCGTCCAGTGTGTTGAGGACTTCGGTGTGTGATTGCAGCGATACGAGCATGGCCTCGGCGGAGGTGACGCAGCCCGAGCAGGCGAGGCAATCGGTCAGCGAGAGCTGCGCGGGCGGAGGGTTGGCGGCGGTGACTTTGTCTTCGGTCGTGACTTCGTAGGGGTTCTGAAGCGGGGAGGTCAGTCATATTCCAGTCATCTCTAGGGAATTTACTAGAGCGAGAGAAAGCACGGGGGTGTATTTGCTTACGGAAGCGCCATCCTTGGACTCGGCTGGTATGGTCTCGATAGGTTTTATGCAGGCGACGCCGGGAGAAATGAAGTCGTTCAGATCGTCGGCGGAGAGAATTGCGCTCATCTTAGGCGAGATGTTTCGGCGCAGCGACCGGTAGTAAAAAAGAGGTGGAAAGCTCAAGAGCAGAAGCAATAGATGGGAGGGGCAACGCGCGCGCACTCGGGAAACGGCGAATATTAAGCAGCCAGGTGCAGCGACATGGAGGGGTTCAGAGGGGGCTCAAGCGGAGAATGCTGACCAAACAATATAAGAGAAAGACAGTAGCGTATCCCGGAGAAAGGCACAGGCAGAAAACGCATCCACACTTTGCTATGTCATGGCGCGCGCAATCGCCGGCGGTCATTGCGGTGGCGGAATATGGAGACGAAAGCCCTCCGACGTCGGCCTATCGATAAGCCTGCGTTTCTAAGCATTTTCCCGCGGGCACCACCGCCTCACCGCCTGCCCGGTCCGGCAAGGCGCGCCCTCTTTTTCTTCGGGCGCGTCGGCCGTCGGCCATCATCGGAGCAACGACGCAGGCTGGCCGTGGAACTTTCGACTACACCACCCTCCTGCAGAAATACACCCACGACCAAGTCTGCCCCACTCGAGCTTCCCCTCCGCCGCTCTCCAGACTCCGCCAAACTCTCTCCTCTCGTCGCATAACATAATGTCGCAAGCCTACCAGCCCCCGACCAGCGGCTCCGGCGCCGGCGCCGCCAGCAGCGTCGCCTTCGAGGACACAACCAAGCCGGTCGCGTACCTGTGCGGCGACTGCGACGCCAAGGTCATCCTGCGCCGTGGCGACCAGATCATGTGCCGCGAGTGCGGCCACCGCGTGCTGTACAAGGAGCGGACGAACAGGTGAGTTTGAGTCGGAACAAAGGAATCCAGCAACGTCGTGTGGACCTTGAAGCGGCTGATACTAACGCAACGGCACAATAGGATGGTCCAGTTCGAGGCGCGCTAGGCCTTCTCAACCAAAAAAAAAGAAAGAAAGGAACAAAAAAAGAACATTTACTTTGTGACGGAGAACAACAATTTCTTAGGAATGTTGCGGGAAACTTTCGCAAAAAACGAGGCAGAGAGGGATCGACAACATTACCATCGAGAACGTGAAGCCGACCACCCCATATCCTTGGAATCTAGACGATGGTGGGGAGACAAAGTTTCACGGGCGCGAGGCCCCCTTGTTCGCACGCCGGAAATAATACAGGGTGGAAGGAGGGGAGATGTTTGCACTGCGTCTGCCGTCCTTTCTCGCTCCCCTCTAGTGACCCGCGAGAGGAACGATCTCTATCTGACACAACGTGGTTTCCAGAGGTTCCCCAAGGAAATTACAACATTTGAGCATCAGCGCGTATGGAGAAACTGGGCGTTTTCTGGGGAGGCACGTGGTGAACTTTGTTAGCAAGCGGTTCTAGTTTTTACAGGAAGAGAAGAATGATAGACGTTGACGGCGGGCTTCGCTCAGATGCACACCTTTTTTCGTGGAAAGAAAATCAGTCTATTGGAAGGCCGAACTCTTGCTTGTCATTTTCGCGTAACGTTATGTGGAATTGTTATTCGACCTCTCCATCCACGTCTTCTTCACAAAATCGACCAAGAGCATGAGCAGAGCCCGAAATATGCCAATAGAACAGCGAGAGACCGAATAAAAGAACCACATAATCTTCAACGGACAAAATTCCGAGCTTCAGTCTCCATGTTTGACGCCATGACCTCATGAACCTCTTTTTCTTTCTACTCCGAGTACATATACCTGCCTGATTGCCATTCGTGTACGAGCCCAAATCGCTAGGAAGGATAGTAACAGATGAGCATAACAGAAGTGTAAGCTTTAGAGCAACTAAAAGGTGGTAAGAAAACAAAGAAATATATGATGGGGAAAAGCCAAAAGCCAGACATCGCTCGAGCTTGTCACCGTTGATGAAATCGTGTCCATGAGATGATGGAGAATTAAACAATAGAAGGAGACGCAGACCCCACAACCCTCGTATATGCATATACGCACAATCGCTCGATCAATGGTTAGAGTGGCTCACCCACTGAACGCACCACTCCACCCACGTTGGTTCATGTGCAGACTCTCCATGGCGACGACGGCAGCACCAGCCGCGTGGTTCACGACGGAAAGTGCACTCAGAAGGTAAATGGAAACCGACATCCCCATCCGCTATCCTCTCGTCTAAGTGTTGGCTGAATTGGCTGGTTTAATAGCTGGCTCGACCAAGACGAACAAATGTATAAAGATTTGACGTTTAGTAGAGAAGCGAGAAAAACAGGGAAGAGAATAAAAGGGCTGATCTGCTGTGACCCCATCCTGTGCATACCACCAAAAAAAAAGAAACCGTAATACATGCTCCTTCATGCTCGCTTGATCTTTTACTTTTCCCTCTTTCCCACTCTCTACGAGCCGCGGAAAGCATCGAAACGCTTGTACGTGTAACCGATGAACGGCAAGCTCATCTCGGCCGCCATGTCCTCGGACTGGTGCGCAGTCTGCGCCCGCAGTGCCGCCGAGTTGTCGTGCTGGTCGATCTCGTCAATCGGGAAGTACTGCGTGTCGACGTTGGATGCCAGCTTCGGTTCGAACGGCGCCCTGATCTTGCGGAGACCATCCCACTGCACTCCGCGGAAGAAGGCGTGCTGCTTGATCTCGTGCCCACCGCCGATGCGGCCAAGACGGTCCTCGGCATTGCAGATGAGTCTGCTCAAGGTTAGAACGATCAACAGTATCAGAATAGTGGGGCTGGGTTTCAAGGGCTTGAGGGGGTGGCAAAAGGAAAGGAAATTGAAGAAGCAGCGCCACTC
Organism: Diplodia corticola; assembly: GCF_001883845.1. Taxonomy (NCBI): domain Eukaryota; kingdom Fungi; phylum Ascomycota; class Dothideomycetes; order Botryosphaeriales; family Botryosphaeriaceae; genus Diplodia; species Diplodia corticola. The sequence continues at coordinate 599,775 of NW_017971485.1, forward strand.
ACCTCCGAATGAAGTCTTCTGCTTCAGCGCCAAGCTGCTGGTCGGGCGGGAAGTGCAGGTTACGGGGCCAGTCAACAATCTTGCGGTAGGTGTCATGGGGCTCCTCAGCGCAGAACGGCGGCCAGCCAATAAGACACTCGAACATAATAGTACCGACGGACCACCAGTCGCAACCATAGTCGTAACCCTTGCCGCTGAAAATCTCCGGAGCGATGTAATCGGGCGTACCAACGGTGGAGTAGGCCAGTTGACGACGCGACTTACGCCAGCTGTTGATCTGTGTACGATTGCTGACCGTGAGCTGGATCTGATCGATGGCAACCGAGTTGCGGTTATCGCGGTTCGAAGATTTTTGCGTGTTGCCAGAAAGGAGCTTCTGGTAGTATGACGCCTCGTGCTCCTTGTGGAAACCAGTAGAAAGACCGAAATCAGTGAGCTTGATGTGGCCGCCACGGTCGAGAAGAATGTTATCGGGTTTGATATCACTGTGATGGGTCAGCAAATTCCGCCAGAGTTCAGAGGTACGCAAATTTCATACCGATGTATGAAGCCAAGCTTGTGGACAGCCTCAATAGCCAGGGTGAGCTCAGCCATGTAAAAGCGAGTGATGTCCTCCGTGAAAATCTCGTACTTGATGAGCATAGTCATCAAGTCACCACCCGGCAAGAACTCCATGAGCATGTACAGAAATGTGTTGTCCTGGAAAGTAGTGTGGAGCTTGACGACCCAAGGGCTGTCCGACTCAGCCAGGATATCACGCTCGGAGCGGACGTGTGCAAGTTGATCCTTCTTGAACTACACATACAGTCAGCATCCAAGTGCACCAGCGTGCTGATTTCGAAGCGTACCATTTCCGCCTTGATAAGAGACTTCAAGGCGTACACCTTGCCGTCGTTCTTCCTCTGCACCAGCTTGACCTCACCGAACGCACCCTTTCCGATGATCTTCACAGTGACAAAGTTCTCTGGCCTTTCGCGCGTCCGCAGGAAGCGGAGGAATCTCATCTCTGCTGCTTGGACATCCTGAATCTTTGCCTGCTTCTTCGCCTCGGAGATGTTCGGGTTCGAGAGGATCTGCTCAAGCTCGAGAGCTCTGTCGCGTTCATTGCGTCAATTGTTTTTGCTTCGTGCGAAAATGAGTCACGGAAGCTTACCTGGCGTTCCTGTCACGAGCGCGCTGAACGCTCTGGCGGAAGAAGTCGCTGACCAAACCGGTGGACAGACGGGCACGCTTGATGATGTTGTCGGTGTACTTGTCGGGGTTCTTTGCCGGAGGCTCATCGTCATTGAGCGAGGGTTGGTGCTGGCCGGGCATGTGGGCGCTCAGGTAGTTGCCATACTGCTGCTGGCCTGAAGAACCAGCGGTGCGGGGGCGGTTGGGGTTGGGTGACGGCTGGCGACCGTAGGGGCTTCCAGAACGAGGGGTTCCCAGGTTCTGGTTGGAGAACTGGTGGACGAGGCCATTGGTGCCGTCGTTGTAGCCCTGGGGCGTACGGTAGGCAGCCTGCGGGGGCTGCATGCCCTGGTATTGTGGTGGCGCGTAGCCCGGGGAGTTCATGAAGTAGCCAGCACCGCCGTAGGCGTTGTTCGCTTGCTGAGTGCCCCAGACCTCCTGCTGTCCATTCTGGTTCGGGTAGACAGGCTGTGGGAAAGTGGAGGGCGTGGTGGGATATGCACGGCCCTGCTCCGCGGCAAAGTTCCGGTCGTTGTTGAAACCGAAGTTTAGGTGGAGGCGGTTCTGCTGATTGTTCTGCATGGCGGGCGCAGGGAGGAAGCGTTTCGGCTACGAGGCAAATCCTGGACAATTCTGGTGGTTGTAAGCCCCAAGCGTGGTGAGGGGGGGACAGCAGGACCCCTACCTACGTGAAGAAAGCGTGACGGCGGCAATGGCGCCGCGGGGTGTCAAGCTCAGAGATTCGCTCCAGCCGAGGCAGATGGCGGCAATGCGGGCAGGCTGCGCGGAGGGTGGTCAAAGTGAAGGTGTCGAGGAACAGCGCAAACGGAGAGCTGGGCCTGGGAGGGAGGAGGTTGCGGCGGGCACGGGGGAGAAGGCGGAGGCGGGAGGCGGTCGGCGGGCGACAGGCCGAGCGCACGCGGCTAGTTGGCGGGACGGTTTATTAGGGATTGGGTCCTCGCAGGCTACACAGCAACAGCAGGGCGCGAGAGCAGCGATCTGGGCAATTGGAATTGGGCCAGCGTCTTGCTTGGGGTTTGGGGGGAGCCTGTCGAGGGCGGGTTCGTCGATAATACCGGGACACGCCGCCCCTTGGGCCAAAACTGCAGGAGAGCTGCCAGTCTGGTTTCAGATTGCCCACCCTAGGGAAGGCGCCGCACCAGCAGCACGCCAGCCCTGCCCCGGGCACGTGTTGCCTGCAGCTGTCTACCACGAGCTGACGGCCTCAACTCGCCTCAATCGGGCAAGACACGCTCGCGATCAGCGTTCGCCTCTGCGCACCCCGCCTCAACAGCACTGTCGCCGCCCGACTGCAGCGCCCGCCCAGTGACCCAGCGACGCTGTTTCACCAGCCTTTGCCGACGTTTCACGGTGCACGCAGACCAACACACGGCGTCGTCCGTATAGCCGCGTCAACACACATGCACCCAACATCAACACCCCCTCTGCGTCGGCGCCCCGTCGGCCTTGCGTGCCTGCCGGGGACACATTGGCCCGCCAATGGGCGGTGACAGGAGCCCCTATGCATGTCAGAGCTGCCTCCAGAGCTGCTCTCCTGTCTTCCCAATCCAGGGCGACTCATGGCCCGCGAGCGCGGGCCAAGCTTTGGGGTCCTCCCGACAGGGCGCACCGATAAATCTGTCCAACCAATCCAGTGCGCCCAAAGCAACCTATAGAGAATGCAGGCACGCGAAATACCACACACTGGACGGCCGAGGCATGTCACCCGCGCAGAAGACAGCCGCCCAGGCCATGGACCCCAGACAGAGAGGGGCAAACCGCTGCAAGCCACCGTGCGCCTGCCCGCCTCGTCACACGATTGTCATGCTCACCCCCACAACGCATCACAACAGTTGGCGAGCCAAAATATTGATTTCCTTGTGCTCTGCAAGGAGCTCTATCGAAAACACGGCCTGTGTCCAGATTCCGATCACCATCGGTGGAGGCCAGATTACACCTCGCCAACCCACAGAAACTTTCCAAAATAACCCACCCACTTCTCCTACGACAATACAATACCAAGCCGCTAGGTATCGATGACGTCCCCAGCCGTCTCCAGAAATGCAAATCCAAAAGTATCCCACCAGACCACCAATCTATATAATTACCAAATGATAGAGCGTTAAAATGCCAGGCTGTTGCAGCAAGCAGTGGCCATCTGCTCGCGAACGCCGTGAGAGAGAAAGGTATGAAATGGGGCACACAAATGGCCGGCAGCCTCTGAGCTCGAAGGCAGCGGCCCAAATGGCGCGCGTAGAAGAGAGAGGATTAAGGAGTCGGGACTTTCCTTGGGCTCGGAGAAAGGGGGGAAGAAACAAGAAGTAGAGACCCAACTCTAAACAAAAGCAACGCCTGATATGCACCCAATCCAACCAACCGTTTTGCTTTTTCGTGCACTGGTGGGACAAGACCTATCCAAGAACGCCAATCAATGCAGTGAAGTAAGGAGAGCCCTGCTCAACTGCTGCCGGTGCGAAACGGGAGATCGCGACTCTTCCTCTCTATTCTTTCGGAAAGAGAGAAGGGTCGAAAAATATTGCGTGTGGCACCAAGTGAGGGTCTATCCCTACTGCTGGCTCATGAGCTCCTTGACCAACTCGCGTTGGGCAGTGATCTCGGCCTGCAGTCTTCTTGTCTCGCGCATAGCCTCGTCCCTGTTCGGAATGTTAGAAACATTTCTTATGCTTGTTGGTCGATCGGGTGAACTCACTTCTCGGTCTGCAGCTCTGCAACTTCAATCTGTGCCATGTTCATGCGGCCAACCACCTCCTCCATCTCCCTGTCCGCGTCCGACAGGGCCTTCTCCAGGTCGTGCACCTTGTGCTCCAGTTCTCCAGTCTTCGTTGCTTGCTGGATCGAGATACCAAGGCCGCTCGATGTGATGTCTAACCTCGGGCTTCTCTGCGCGAAGATGGGACTGAGGGGCTTCGGCATGGGGCTGTATGCTGGTGTAAGCCTGGTCGTATCGAGCAGTCCCCGGGCGCCTTGCATGCGCTTCAACTGTGCTACTTGACTGTCGTTGATCGCACGCAGCTCATCTTCGTGTGGGTTGAGCGCCTCATCCGATTGGTTCTGCGCCACCGAGACGCCTTCCTCAGCTGCGCGCAGCTTGCTCTGCATCTCCGTGATGCGCTTTGCGGCGAGACGCTGCTCGCTCTCACCTCGTCCGATAGCTTCGGCAAGACGCTGCCTGAGAGCATCGTTTTGCTGTAACTGTATTTGAGTTTGAGCCGCGAGCTCGTCCATCCTCTTGGCGGCCCCGAAGAGCTCAGATGCAAGGGAGTGTTCCTTGTCCAAGTGTGCAACCTCCGACTCTTGAAGATTACGAGCTTGCTGGCGATACGTCTCGGCCTCCTTGAGAGCGTTATCACGCTCCGTCTTCGCGTCCGAAATGCTTTGCTTGAGCAGACCCAGGACGCGCTCGGCTTCTTCCGCATCCTCTCCTTCCTCCATTCCTTTGACACGCGCGAGCGAGAGAGCGTGGAGGGTCTGAAGTTCCTTGTAAGCCCGCTCCAAAGTGACTGGCGCCTGAGAGTCATCACTGTAGACACTGCCCGCCGACGGTCTCCGCTCTTGTACAAACATGTCCTTCTCACTCATGAGATCGCGAAGCGAGCTGGTTTCCAGCTCGGCACGGGCAAGATCCATGCGAACGCCACCAAGGTTCTTCTCGACTTGCCACTTCTGATCGAGAGCATCATCTGCACGCTTGCGCAGATGGTTGATTTCGGCGCGGAGGTTGGTGACCTCACCGTGGAATGCTGTGCGTCTGGGAGACACATTGAGCGCACGGTCCCTCTCCATTTCGAGGAGTTTGATTTTCTTTGCGTGGTTTTTCTCCTGCTGTTCGTAGCGTGCTAGGAGCTGTTTGAGAGCACGGTGCAGAGCATCCCGCTGTTCTTCGACATCCTTCATCTTCTCTCCAAAGTCGCGCGGGGCTTCACCTTTCTCTTTGACCGAGTTGGATCGGGAAAGACCAGTGAGCGTGCCACTGCGGGAGCCACGTTTAAGAAGCTGGACGGAATTGCGGGCGAGGGAGTTAGAACGAGAGAGACCAATCTTCGGCGAGGCGGATGCTGTTCCTTCCTCGCCTTCCTCGGAAATCGAGTTGAAACGGTCCGACTGCTGCGCCAGTTCGAGTCGCATGCGGCGCGCGTTGAGCAAGGATTGGTTCTCGTTGCGAACCGTTTGGAGTTCTTGTTGAAGGCGAGAGTTCTCCTCGCCGAGAGCTTGGAGTTGCGTGGCCTGGAGCTGAGCAACCTCAGCGATGTTTGCTTCGTTTTGAACGGTACTGAGTTGACGCTTGAGGCGGGTTATCTCGTCCTGAAGCTTCTCGATGCGGTCTGCCTGGGCATCATTGGTTTCGTTGCGGACATTGTCGAGCTCATACTGCAGACGAGCGTTTTCTTGTTGCATGTCCTTGAACTGGTCCAAACGAGTGCGGAGGTCCGGGAGTATTTCCATTTGGAAGGATTCGAGTTCCTGTTGCAGGCGAGTGTTTTCGTATCTCAGCTTCTCGACCTCTCCAGCCCCGGTTTCGAGGCCAGTCAAGCGAGCGTTGAGCTGCGGGATGATTTCATCACGCAAATTGTCTCTCTCGCCCCGGTCCTTGTCGTGCGCCTCACGCAGGGCTGCCAGCAAATCTTCCAGGTTTTCCTTGGCTTGCTTCTCATCAACAAGCCGGCGTTTGATATCATCCAGCTTCTCATTCCCCTGAAGCTGTTCCTCCAGAGACTGGACTTGAGATTCAAGGTCTGCGCGTCTCCGCAATTCATCTTGAAGCCGCTGTGCAGTCTCATTCTTGGCTGACGCCCTGTCCTGCTCTGCTTTCCGGCGCAACTTTTCCAATGTCTCCAGTCTTGCCTCGGGGTCGCCAATGGGGAACTTTGCGGAGCTAGCACCAGAGTCCGAGTAGTAATCGCTCGTCCTCCGGTTTTCTGTCGTCCCAGTGGGATTCTCGGCCTTGTAGTTTTCAAGTTCGTCCTCGAGTTCCAACTCCCTCTTGATCGAGCCGGCTAGTTCTTGGCTGATCTCGCGCAGCTCGCGCTCGAGCTCCTCAACATGCGCATTGACACTGGGAGAGGATGAGTAAAGCGGTGTGCCGGGCACAGTGAAGTACGACTGCTGGGAGTTGGCAGCAGGAATGTCCAGCGCCTTGGGCGTCTTCTTCTGCAGGTTGAGACCGTTGGGTGCCGGGGAATCGTCAGAGAAGTTGGTAGCAGGCGAGCCGTTCGCTAGGTTTTGTGATCCAGACTTCCATCCAAAGAAAGACGTGAACTTGTTGCCACCGGCTGCCATCTCAGGTTTCGGCGAGTGGTCCTCGTCGTCCGTGAGCTGGTCATAGTCGAGGAAATCGCCTGTGACGCCATCCTCTCCGTGGATCTGAAGTGTCAAGTTCGGGGTTCTTTGTGAATCATATGAGGACATGGTCGGGGTCCGTTCGCGGCTGTGTGTATTATCCGGAGCTGTCTCAGGATCCCATTCAGATGTTGAAACTCGTGCCGTGTGGTAGCTGCTGGCCGCGCGATCATAACCCGGCCGGGAATTGTCTTCCACCCCTGGCAGCAAGCCTCCGTACTGCGATGATGCTCTCCTTGGGCGATCTTCGTCCTCGGCGATGTAGTCGTCTAGCGGGTCGTTTGGCGTAGCGCCGGTGGTGGCGGAGCTGCATGCAGGTCAGTCTGACAGTCGCGGTTTGACGTCGCGCCCCCGAAACGGTGCTGATTCGCGACCAAGGGTGCGGCACATGGACATACTTGTCTCGGGTACTGGGGTTGAACTCTTCCTTGGTCGCGGTAAGGGGCGGCGTGAAGACTGCTTGGGAGCGCGCGAAGGGATGAGGTGTGTTGTCGGTAGAGAAGGCGCGCTGCGTGTGACCTCTCTCGACGATCCGGGGGCCCGTGGTATAGCTTTGGGAGGAGAAGCGCGTGGCGACGGGCGAGGCGTTAGCGGGCAGCGGCTTGCGACGGACGGGAGGTGATGCAACGGTCGGACTCGCAGGTGTCTGAGCGCGAAACGTCGCAGAAGAGGGCGTTGTGATGCCGAAAAGCGACGCGGTCCTAAGCTGGGGGGCTTCTATATCAGGCGACAAGGGCGTCTCAGACGAATTGGAGCCCCGGCGGCGGAGAGGTGGAGTCTGGGTATGGGCGTGCATTGTTCCAATTGGGCAAAGATGGAGATAGTGAAGGGCCGTTGCACGAATCGGTCGGGATTCTCGTGATTTCTTCCTTCTAGGCTTTGGCGCACCGAGGCGCTCTCGAATCTTGTCCGCGTGCGGTAGGGGAAGGGGAGGAGGAAAGATGCGCGCTCCGCAGTGCTATCGGTGGTGGTCTAAGCCGCGTGCTGGTGGCCAGGGCAGGCTGCTGATTGGGCGCCTGCGCAGGGAAAGCTGCTGGTTCAGGGCAGTGGGCTGCCTGGCACTGCGGAGAACGGCGCTTGCACCGAGCGTGGCCAAACGGGCCCTCCCCAAATGGACGCCAGCCCGTGAAGCAGAGGCCGGCCGCTGTTCTTCCCCTTTCTCGGCTGCGCGTTCATTTCCCTGCACACCAGAACCGCGCTGGGCGGTGGGGTGCATCACTGCAGCGCGCCCACAATCGATCGCGGTGCGCGCTGCGATCCTGTCGCCGTCGTCAATCGCGCCATTCAGAAGTAGCGCTCCCGTCCAATCGCGCGCGACCCACGCCCGCCGCGTCGCCCGCCAGCGCGTCCGCCGCGGCACCAGAGGCCCAGAAGCGCCGCCGCCTAGCCCGCTGCCGTGCAGTTCATTTGGCCCGGCCCGCCGCTGGCGAATTGTTTCATGTCTTTCGATGCATCGGCGCGGCTAATGGACGTGTAATTTCGCTGCTCGCCAGCCACGTTAGCTCGCCCATCATGCCTCGTCAGGGGAGGCCTCGGCGCAGGCCTCCACGCCTCCTGTCCTATCGCTGTCTCTGCCGGCCAGAACTGAGACCCTCCGCCCGCCTGCCGAACGCATAAGGAGGCGTGCAAATATAGCAACCTTGTATATTTTGCATCGACTTCCCAGCGCCTCGCCAGCAGCTGTAATATTGAGGACCGACAGGAGCAGCACACCAGGACGCGTTGGCAGTGCCAGCGGCACAGCGCCCTCAGGGTCCGAGGGTCCAAGCGATCGACCGACGGCGGCGTCGGACGCGGCGAAACTGTTGTTCCTAGCTGGCCCAGCTCGCCCGGAGGCGCGTCATACCGCGGGGACAACATGGAGACATCCTGAAGTAGCAGTCCAGCAGCGCTCCCAATACCATTCTCATTTCCCCCGAGGTGCATCGCGGCACACCGCTCACACTCATGTCGTACCACTCCCCACACCCGTCCCAAACACAGTACCAGTTCGACGCATCCACACCGCCGCCTCCGCCGCCGAAGCCCTCCGCTCACTCGAGCGGAAGAGGCACGCCGCTTACTGGCCCGCCGCTGCCCCCCACGCCGGCTCAGATAGCCCAGGCCCAAGCAGATCCGGCTTCCCAGTCGCCTCGGACTTATGGCGGTCAGCAGCCGGCTGTAGTTGACCAGCAGCCGCAAATTGAACTACCTGAAGAGGGCTGGCTTCCAGATGTGCTGAAGGATAAGAAGTGCGAAATTGCCTCACAATGCGTGATGCGGATCGTCCAATGCTCACAATTGCATGCAGCACGGCTGACCTCCAGGCGGTTCTTGAGAATCCCGAGCTCCAGAAAGCGCTTGCTCACTCGCCCGACACGGCCCACCCCTCCATCGCCGCATCTACCGTCGCGCTCAACGAGGCCTTGGCAGCCAACATAGCACTGGCAGAGTCGTTGAAGAACCTTGAGTCACATCTGCAGCACCAGCGCCAACATACCCAGTCCCGGCTGCTTAGCCTTCGTGCCCTCGAGGGACAGTGGCGTGCGAAGCAAGCCGAGCAAGACGCTGCACTCAAGGACTTCAGCCCGCCAGCACTCTACCAGAGACTAAGCACTTCCATCACCGAGCAAGAAGCGCTTTGTCGCGGTCTAGAAGAGAGCTTCCTTGAAGGCGAAGGTGGTGGGCAGGCGACCGAACGAGAGGTTGCAGAGTTTGTGAGACGGATCAGGGAGGGCAAAAAGGTCGCATACTTGAGGAGAGAGAGAAAGGAGAGATGGGATGAGGGAAGAGTTGGCGGCTGGCGATGAACCGTGAGTGCATATCCGTGCGCCCTTAAAAGCGGTGTCCAATAATGTTGGTCGCGCTCCTGCTCATGCCGTCGTCGCTTTAGTGCGCGCATTAGAGATACCCAAAGATGAGACGCTTGCAAGTAATATTAAGAGTAGAATAAAATGCTGCCCGACGGGTGGATACACCGTTCCCTCTTGCGCCAAATAAGAGCGGCAAGGCCGAAACACAAACCCTTTCTCGAAGAAGGCAGGCGTCCCGTGTTTGAGAAATGGTGTTGAAGAACACTTCGGACGGAAGGTGTCGGATTAGTGTCTGTCCGGTTCGCTCGGAACCTACAGGGGTCCAGATAAGGATAGTGGTGTGGGGTAAACAACGTGGGAGCCACCGAAAAATTGCGCCCTAGCCCTATAGAGCAGGTAATATTGCCGGCTTCTATCGAGTGTTCGTGCGAATTTGCGCTGCTAAGGGAAGCTTGGACGATTCTAGTGAAAGAAAAAAAAAGGGTATGGCTGGTCGCAGCAGAAAAACATACCTACGGCCTTGCGTAACGGTGACACTCACGGCTTCCCTCGCATTCTTCCTAGCTTCGCCCTCACGACCTTGCCACATCTGGACCGGGCGGTATCACGCGCGCATCAGTAGCCGGGAATCCCGGTGGCGCGAGATAATAACTATTCAGCCACCACAGCCCTCGACGCTGCTTTCCAGGACTTTATCACGGCAGCTCCCGGCAAGCGTACTCTCCCCGCCATTTCTCCTCTCGTCACTGCCCTGTAACATCGCCGATTCACCAACAACATGACTGTGTGCAGCGCGAGTTGACAGATCAGATGCTTGTTCCGAACTCTCGCCTGCCGATAAGGCCAGGCCGCACCGTCTTCGTCTTTGCTGGCATAACGGCACTGTTTCTATGGCAGCTCTACATCCTCGACACGATACAGCCCGTGCAGATAGCAAAGACGCTCTTTGGAGGGCAGGCAAACATTGAGGCTGCCAATGCCACACTTGGAGTACGTTACCGTCCATTCTCCATCGCGAGTCAGTGCCAGAATACCGTTTTTGCTAATGTCGCATTCGTACCTACAGTTCCAGACAATCATCGCCATATCCTCCGAAGATACATCCAAGCCGGGCGCATGGCGTCAACACGGCCTCCTCGCGGCGGCGAATCGGACAGGTCTAGCAATCAACGTACACCAGTCACGGCACGTTTCGGACAAGGAGCTACACGCCTTCATGCAACATAAGTCGAAGAGCGGCGAGTCGCCACGTACAGGCAGCGCAAGGGCGTGGCTGGCACACGTGGACGCACTCAAGTACGTTCTCGCGCACGACATCAACACCGCCCTGATCCTCGAGGACGATGCCGACTGGGACGTCCGCATCCGGCAAATACTCGCACCAAACGCAGCGGTACCATCGCTGGTGCGCGAGATCCTAGACGACGGCCACAGCGACAACAACAACAACAACAACAAAAAATCTCCCTCGAACGCCACCATCAGCGGCAACAACAACAACACCAACGCCGACAACAACTCCACCCTCCCCTACACCCTCGGCTACGACATCCTCTGGCTCGGCCACTGCGCCTCGGTCAAGACCCCGCACTCGCGCCAACTCGACACGCTCGCGGACGCGGCGTCGCTGCCGCCGGCCAACCGCCTGCGCGCCCTCGCCGACCGCTACGCCTACACGCCCCTGGAAGACGGCACGCGCAGCGTCATGCGCTCGCCGGGCCCCACCTGCACCTTTGCCTACGCCGTCACCCGGCACGGCGCCGCGCGCATCCTCGAGATGGCGGGCGGCGAGAACGGCGGCGCGGCTTTCGACAACGAGCTGGGCGCGGGGTGTGCCATGGGAGAAGAGGGGAAGAAGCCTGGCTTGAGGTGCGTGAGCGTTGCGCCGGAGTTGTTTCATCATCAGCGGGTTGTTGACGGTGGGGATGGGAGGGGTGGGAGTTTGGTGGAGGGGATGAACTGGGGGGAGGAGGCAGAGGAGGCGGAAGGGGAGCTGAAGAGTAGGATGCGGAAGAAGGTTAAAGCGGGTGAAGGTGTTGGTGAACGGAGGTCTATCACGCTTAACATCATGTACAGCGCCAGGTGTAATGCCGAAAAGGGTGATGGAGAGTTGGTTGAGTGTATGCCGACGGATGAGGAGCTGGATCGGTACACGACGTGAGAAGGTGGGGGGCGTTGGTGGCTGCGGAGGGATCTTTTTTTTGTCTTTCTTTTTAGGAAGTGGTGGTGAGAACGAGGTGAGTGCGGGAGTTCGGATTGATACCCAGGATAAGTTATATTTTCAACACGACAAAAGCGACTAGCCTTAGACAATATAACGATTAAAAGCTTGCGATTGACGCTGTCGAACTCAGTGAAGCAAAGGTGAGAATCCATCTCGACGAAAGTGAGGATAACTAGGTATCCCACGAATGGAGAGGTGACGTCAAAGCAGGAGATGGCGCTATTACTAGGCGTCCACGGGAATAGAGATGTAAACCACCCGTCTCGTGTCATAGAAAGACACGAAACACTCGAACAGATACAGGCACGGAAGCTGCAGAACGCGCGGCCTGAGGGTGTGGCAGTCAGCGAGACGAGTTGAAGATAGGGTTGTGACGTGGGAGCCAAGGCTTCAACTGCGGAGTTGCTCCAGACAACGGGCGGAAAGCTGGGGCCAAGGGGAGAGGCGTGCGGCCGATCCACCCGTTCCCAGCCCCAAAGTCCAGCCGCCCGATAATTGAACCACCGCCAGACCAAAACCGCGCTGCTCCGCCCGCTTTCCGCCTTCCAAGGCATTCTAACCGTCCGTCTGCTTGGTGAGTGACGCGCCCGCAACTAGACTTCCCTCTGCAGCTTCGTCCAACTAATCTCACAGCCACTGCAGCAACAGCGTACGCTCGTTACAGCCAGCACACCTGATCATTACACCACCACCGCAGCAGAGCTTCCTCCCGCCTGCTCCTCTCCCTCTGCATTGCACCCGCGCAATCACTCCACTCCTCACCTCCGCCGCTCAAACAACCCGCAACCTCCACAATGCGCACATCACTACGCCTCGTCCTCGCGGTCACGCTGCTCGCCAGCAGCAGCAGCGCCAGCGCAGTCGCCGCACCCCCGCCCGCCGCCAACACCAACGACTCGCCCGACGCCGCCCCATCCCCGACGCCCTACTCGCCTTTCCTCCCGGGCCTAATCCTCGACAACATCCCCTTCCTCCACCACGACCACCACGCCGCCGCCGCCGCCGCACCACAACCTCCACTCTCCACACCCACACCCGCCTCCGCCTCCAACACCGCCGCAACCACCTCCCCCACCACGACCCCAGCGCCCGACCACCACAACCTCCTCGCCCTCCTCAAACGCCAAGCCTCGTCGTCGTCATCCAGCAGCTCCTCGGGCGGCACCACCTGCCCGGCCTCGTACTCTGCGTGCGCCGCGCTCGGCGCGCCGGGCCTGTGCTGCCACCGCTCGAGCAACTGCGCCGTCGACCAGGCCGGCCACGTCGCGTGCTGCCCGTCGGGCGCCGTGTGCACCGGCTCCATCCGCGCGAGCTCGACCGTCGCCGCCGGCTACGGCGTCACCACCGTCACCGAGGGACAGGGCTCGGGCTCGACGTCGAGCCTGGGGAGCTTCGTGTTGCCCACGAGTGTGACGACGACCACGGGGACGACGGGCGGGGGCGGGTTCATCGTTGTGGCGAGCACGACGGTGGCGGAGCCGAATGCGGCGGGGTTGGGCAGGAGGGGGTTGATTCCGATTGTGGGGTGGTGGTTTTCGTGATGGGGGTGACGAGGATGGAGGTTTTGGTTTTTTTGTTTCTTCGTGGTTTGGTTCTTGGGTTCATCTCATCCCCCTCCCTCTGGGTGGAGGAGAGTTTTGGAAGCTGGAGGGGATATTCTATTTTGAAGTGACGACGGTTATGAGTCTGAAGAATGACGATTGGATATGGGATAAACGTAATGACGAGAAGACGAATGGAAAGAGACAAGGGGAAGGCTTGGCTACGTATGATACGTATTGGATGAGGGGAGTTGCTAGGCTGTACATACGCTTCCTCAAGGATTTACTTCTCCAAATTGGGCCACCTCTAGGGTGGAGCACTACTTTTGAATCCTAGAATATCTTACATTGACATCTCACATTGGCCTGTTTCATGACTACATGGTGTATCCACAAGTCCTATTGTGCAAGAGAGGAGTATGCCACCGACGCACCTCTCCTTCCCAGTTCTTTTCCCATCGGCTCCATGTACTCCAATCCCATGCAAAGAAAACCCCAGGCCCCGCACACACACGCATCATACTCAGTTTCTCCTCGTGCAAAACCCACTTCCACCGACAAAAGCCGACACCTCCCACCCCCAACCCACATCTCTCTTTCCCTCACCAAATACCTAACCACTTCTTCACCGGCCTCCGCTCCCGCTGCTGCCTCCCCTCAAAATCCCTAAACCCCTCCTGCTCCTCCTTCGCCACGGGGCTCTGCTCCCGCTCCTGCTCCTGCCCGCGCCCCTCCCCATCCGCCCCCACCACCACCACCTCCTCCGTCCTCTTCTCGTGCGGCTCCGCCAGCCATCCCCGCAGCAGGCCCGTGTCCTCGGCGGCGTCCAGGCCGTGGGCGCGGCGGTACTCGGCGCGCTTGTCGACGTCCTCGACCTTGCGCTTGCGCTTCTCGGCCGTCTCGTGCGAGACGTGGTCGGCGTGCATGCGGTAGACGGCGAGGAACTGGCGCAGCGAGCGGAAGGGGTGGGCGACGAGGTCGGAGCGGTCGGGGAGGAGGTCGCGGTAGGGCGTGGTGGTGAGGAAGTTGGCGAGGAAGACGTAGAAGGCGAGGGAGAAGAGGACGGCCTGTTTGGTGGTGTGGGTGGGTGTTTTTGTCAGATCTCAAGCGTTTACTAAGGTTGGAGGGGCGTTTTCTCCCTCCCTCCCTCTCTCTCTCTTTTCTTTTTGATGAACGCAAAACGTACCAGCGAAATGTAGACGTGCAGCATCCGGTTCGTCAGGAAATAGTACATGGGGGTGCCCTCGGGCGGCATCATGTTCGGGTACTTCTTGCGCTTCTGTTGCGCCAGCTCCTCCTCGGTCAGCCGCGGGCCGTACGTGTACTGCGGCTTCTTGCGGTTCGAGGGCAGCCGGGCGGCGTGCGACGGGGGCCGGAACTTGTCCGGCTTCTCGAGCACGCGCGGCTTGGAGTCGTCCTTTTTGCTGGCGGCGGCGTAGGTGCGGCGGAGGAGGAGCCGCTGGGCTGCTGCTGCTGCGCTCGTGGGAAAGAGCGCGGCGGATGTGCGGAGAGGGCGCGCGGAGGAGATGCGCACGAGGGCGCGCGGCATTGAGGCGGATGCCATGGCGGGGGCGAAGCTTTGTCGGTATGGAGAGGGCGTGGGCGGTGGTGAGAGATGGTCGGGGAAAATTGGTGCGGCGGTGGTGCGCGTGGGCGGCCGGAGTGAGGGACTTGCGGTGGCCCTCGAGCTCGGCCAACCTCAAACTCGGCTGTGACTCCTGCACTTTGCAACTTCCTTCGTTTTTGCTGCCTTCTGCGATTCCCCCGCGTCTGAGCGACTTCAAGGTAGGCCTCAAGTTCTTGGTTCCATCCTCAGCCGCCATGCTGCCGCCAACCCAAATGCTCCGGGTTGGTAGCTGGCGGTACTCAGGGCGCCTGGTCGTCTAAGAGGTAGAGGACATTCCCATTGCCTTGGAAGACAATGTTCCATGCATCGATAGCTTAAGTGATGCACAAAGGCATGTTTCGTTTTGTTGCCACAGTCAAGTTCTTGTCCAGCGTCTGACGCTTCCTTCCACCAGCCTTCCCAAGCCGAGCAGCCCTCTCCTTACTCCGTCACATCTGCTTTCTTCTGCTCTATTGTCTGCGTTGCTTCATGGCCAAGGACCCGCCGCCCTTCGCCCGACCCGACTACTGGGACCAACGCTTCACAAAGAACCCGTCGGCCTTCGACTGGCTCCTTCCGGCCAACTGTCTGGACGGCGTCATCGTCGAAGCTCTCGACCACGCCTCCTCCCCATCCAACCCCCGCCCGCGCCTGTTGCACATTGGCTGCGGCACCTCGGCCCTCTCGCTGCATCTGCGCTCCCACGTCGACGACCCGCGCCAGGTTCACAACACCGACTTCTCGCGCGTGGCCGTCGAGCTAGGCGCCCAGTGGGAGCGCGACGTCTTCGAGCCCGACGCTCCCACCGCGCGCGAAGAGACCGGGGCGCCGAAGCAGGACGATGCAGCAACGCCCCCGCCAGACCCGGTCGACGAAACCACAGCCGGAGCCGAAGGCGGGAGAGAAGGTGCTGCTGAAAACCCCGCCGACCACCACCCACCCCGCATGCAGTGGAGCACCCTCGACCTCCTCTCCCTCCCCTCCATCGCCGCGCTAGCCCACCGCTACGACATCGTCGTCGACAAGAGCACCTGCGACGCCATCAGCTGCGGCGACGACGTCCCCGTCCCGCTGCCGTACCACATCCAGCCTCGCTCAGCGCCACCCCCTTCCGCCTCATCACCGGATCCCTCGTCTTCATCGTCGCCATCGCCATCACCCTCCTCTTCCAACAGCAGCACCACCACCGCCACATCCTCTCCCTCCTCCCCTCCCTCCTCGATGGTGACTATCCACCCCCTCCACATCCTCGCCCTCCACCTCGCCCTCATCGTGCCCCCCGGCGGCCGCTGGCTCGCACTCTCGTACTCGCCGCATCGCTTCCCCTTCTTCGAGCCGTTCCCCGCGCGGGTCGACGAGGGGAGGTTGGATAAGGAGTTGTTGGAGAGGGGGTTCGTGCATCCGGGGCGTTTGTGGCGGCTGGAAAGGAAGGAGATGGTGGAGGTGGAGGAGGGGGAGGGAGATGAGGATGGTGGGGGAAGGCTGGTGCATAGGCCGAAGACGGCGCATTGGGTTTATGTGTTGGTGAGGGAGGGGGTGGATGTGGAGGTGATGGGGGCTGGTGGGGGAGGGAATGGCGTGCGTGCGTGAGTGAGGGCGGGGTGGTAGTGGTGTGTTTTGGAAGTTTAGGTTCAGTTGAGGAAGGAGTAGTCTAGTTAGTGATGGGTGTGTGGTGGTGTTTGTGGGCTGAAAATAACTAGACTGGCAAGTACGAAGTGGTTGTTGATTTTAAATCGCTTACGAATAATCAACGCAGCCAGATACCCACACAATGCGTCGCAGAATATTATAGGCTCTACCGCAACGGTCTGACGAACACGTTCATATCACACGATGGCAATCCCATAGTCTTCGGGGCATGTGCGCTTGAAGTCATCTGGTATTCGAGAAGTGATGTCCAAAAACGAGGGCTTCGACGAAGTAAAGAGATACAAAGGATACAGTATATATACAAGCTCGCCTCTCCATGGAACCCCCCTTCGCCTTTTATGGCGACGGAGAAGCACCTTATCAAAGAACGTGCGCCATACGCCCTGGAAATAGAAAGACCATGACATACCGAAATGCTACCCCAAACTCCAGCCCAACGACCAACCCCAAACGCACGTCACCCAGTAACTCCCTCTTGTCTTTGCAAGGCTAAAGCTTCTTCCTCCCCTGCGAATGCCTCTTGCGCCGCTTCCTATGCTGAACCGGAATCTTGAACTGCAGCGGATCCGGCTCGACGTCCTCGCTTGCTGAAGAATTCCTCCTCTTCGCATCTTTGACCGCCGTCTTCAGCGCGTTGCGCGCCTCGCGCGCCTGCTCCAGCAGCAGTTCCGCCTGTCTGCGGAGGTGGCCATAGTCCGGTTGCGAGCGGCCGTGGTTCCGGAAAGACTTCTCCAGTGGCGTGACGACGATCTTGTTGAACTGGCTGTTGATGGATACAAATTCCGTCTTCGTTTGCACTATTGAGGAAAAGGGAGAAAACAAGCGTCACATCAGCCGTTGTCCCGCTCGCCTCTCTGTTCGCCTCTCTGTCTCTCTCTCTTTCTGTCTCTTTATTTCTTTCTCTCTCTTTCTCAAAAATATATATATATAAAAAACACCCTTCCCTCTCCTCCTCTACTCCCCTCCCCCCAATAAAAAAAAAGAGGAAGAAAAAAAGCTCAATCACTCACCAGTCTTCCCCAAAACCTCCTCATCCCGCTCCAACCACTCCCACTCCCTCACCCCACCCCCACCCCCCTTGTTAATCTCCCCCACGCCCCCACCACGCAACCGCAACAACCTCCGCACGTCCCTCTCCCCCGTCCGCACGCGCTCCCCTTCCTCGGCCAGCAGCCGGTGCAGCTCCGCCGCCGCGCCCTTGAGCCGCGCGATGCCGAAAAAGGCCGCGACGGGGCTCTGGTCGGCTTTGATGCGCAGGAGCAGCTGGCACGCGCGCTTGGAGTTGGTGGCGATGGTGGGAGGGGGGGAGTGGGCGTCGGCGCTGTTGCGGTCGTGGGAGGGGGGTTCGTTGTCGGCGGCGGCGGCGGCGGGAGGGGGGTCGGCTTCGGCGGGAGGGAGGTCGGCTTCGGTGGGGGGGATGGGCGCGTCGGCGTCGGCGGCGGCGGCGCTGGTTGTTGGGGTTGGTGGCTTGCGGTTCTTGAGGATGGATTTGGGGGGCTTTTTGTGGTGGTGGTGCGGGTGCGATTTCTTCTTCTTGTTGTTCATGGTGCCGGTGCCGGTGCCGCGGCGGGTGGGTTCATGTTGCTTGGGACGCATCGTGGCTGCGGGGGGGTGTTGGCATGGTGTGGAAGAGGAGGGGGGAAGAGAAAATAATTTCGCAGGAAGGCGCCGGGCTGAAACCTCACCAAACGCGCCGTCGTGCTCGGACGGAAAGGTGTTGGAGGGGGATAAATAGATGGTTTCTTCAGCCTCATGGCGAGACTGTCTCGAGCCAGCACAGCTTTGCATGAACGGCGAACATGTGACGGCAGCGGATGCTGCAGATAAGACGAGTGGCGTGCCAGTGGTGGGCATGCTCGGCTACGCGGGGTGTCGTGGGGGATTGCCTAATCGGGCACTTTGCAGCATGCGGGCGGCGGCAGGGCGGAGGGCCAATGGGGAGGAGAAATGGCGCACCCCGCCAATGAATGACGAGCCGATGGTTTGGTTCTACCCTCACTCGTAAAGAGGATCTGCTCGACAGAGGGTGCGCTACGTGTAACGTGCAGGCGGGCGGTTTCGGCAAGCGTGGTGATAGGAACCGCATTCCACGAGACACGACGACATGGCCTCGCGAGTTCCGAGACCGAGTTTGACCTGTCTCATAATACAGCCATGGGAGATTGCGATGCGGAGGAAATCTTCGCCCACAGAGGGTTCCTGCACATACACCATGTCAGTGATCTACATTCTCCCCAAAGAAGCTGGCCATGTAAGGAACGGGGGTTATGGCGCGAAGGCGTTCAAGATAGGCGGGACGTGGATTTGGAGACGTGGAATGCAAAGAAATGCTATTCATTTGCCACTCGAGGGACTTACGTGGACCAACCCAGACATGTTGATGCGCTGCCGTGCTCTTTCTTCGTATAAAAGAGCGTTTGACTCGTTGCGCCTCCGATCTGGCGCGACATTTGATCGGCTCATGATTAATGGCAGTATGTGTCGCAATGACGATCCACAGCCTCAGGTGATGGAGCAGTGGCGTCAAAAGTCTACAACAGTGAAGTGTTTGGCATTTTCCCAATACTGCCTTGCCAAGAACAACGTCTTCTACTTGAGTAGATGATCGAATTGTTTGTCTGAATGCTTTTGCATCAGTTGGGAATATATATATACGTATGCAGATGTGCGCTTCAAATGCCCCTGCGGGATGAGTATAGTGTCACTCGGAACATAGAAGCCTCTATCAAGCAACTTCAATGTAGGTTTGTTGGCCCGGAAATAGGCTGGCCTAAGCATAGCACAGCACGAAGCGCAGTCAAGAGCAAAGTCAAGTGTTTTTGGCCTACGGGCAGATGCCAATGGTTCGAGGAGGCAATTCATGGCTCGATTACTATCAAGGTCTCGGCCCCTTTCTGTGAGCTATGAGGCCTACAAACATCAGGCGGTTTGATGTCAGGGGAAGACGGGCAGGCAGCACGGAGAGTACGAGAGTTTCTCTCAAGCTGCGTCTGATAGATTGGCCCGGTGCACTGTTGAAGCGTGTCTGCATAATTCATTGCCATCGGCGATGGCACCTCTCGTCACCTTCCCAAAGGAGCAAGCCTCGACCGACGCCCAAGCGGCAGAAAAGGCCACCTGCCATGGTTCACCGCTCAGGACCACAATGCCCGCGTCGATCCACACGCTCTCGTCTCCGAGTCGGCCGGATGGGGCAAGCAGAGACAGACCGCCACCGTCAATAAAGGGCCCACTTGCCGATAACAGAGGCGTGAAACCTGCACGACATGCTTGGAAGCAAGCTTCTAGAACAACGAGCGGCGGCTTTCTCCTCGCAGGCTCCCTGCCGGATCCATGCACAAGGCTGTCCGGAACGCGTCTCCGAAACGACGAACTCCAGTGATGGTCGGCATGGCGCGGGCCAAAGTACCCCCCATGACTTTTTCCAGAAATTTAGGGCATCACGGGGGCATGGCGCAGGCGCCGGCACACGCACCATGCCCGCCCACACGCCCAACGACACCGACGACGGCGACGGCGACAGCGACAGCGAACGTTGCCGTGTTGGTCTCCACCCCACATCTGTGCTGCTGTCCGTCGAAGGCCAAGGGAAGAGGTGTCGTCTCCACCACCAGGAAAAAAGGCCCCACGGTGGAAAAGAACGCTACGCCATTTCCCCATTCGACACCGCCTCATCAAAGTCGAAAAGCGTTCGCAGCGTGCAGCGTTTCGGTCGCCACAGATGGCCATGCATGGTGGTAGACCGGTTCCCGGCAGCCGGCCCTTGTTCGGATGCGGCATGGCGACGAGCGGCACGCAGTTGATCGAGATGATCGGTGGAAAGAAGTGGTGGCAGCACTGGCAGAGAGTGGCAGCACTGGCAGCACTGGCAGCACTACTGGCAGCGGACGCGTTTTTCGCCGAGCCGAGTTAGCGGGAGCCGTCCCATTGGCCAGCGACGCGATACGGTCCACAGGAAGGCACGGCGTGCGGCGATGAGATTCCCGCACGCCGCACGCCGCACGCGTCGCCTTCCATCTCTTCCTTCTCACCGCCTCTCTCGCCCGGACGAACGAACGAATAATGGAACACGAAGGCACCGCATATGCATGTGATGTGGGCAACAACGGCGTTGGGCAGGAAGCGAAAACAAGCTCAACACCAGGAATAGCATCGTGTGCGAAGCGGCCTAGTGCGTCCATACAAGGCTTTCCGGTCAGCTCAAAGGAGACCAAGCGGCTGCAACAGGACGCGTCCGCTACCCACATTGGGGGTCCAACAAGGCAGAACCTTGATCTCTGGCCCATGGACGAACGGGGGCCCGGCGCAGAAGAGCAATGAGGTGGCGGTATGGCATCAGCTGCCGTGTGGCGTTCATCTTGTGGCTGTGCGGGCAATCCATCATCACTAAGTCGGACAGAACCGACACACGATGCGTAGTAAGCAGCCGACAGACTCCACCCCTCGCCGCACAGCCGCATGGCGGCCCCCGGCTCGAGTCGTTCCTCCTCCCACCGCATCTTGCATCTCGCCTTTTGCCGCTGCCTGCGGTGCGCTGCGGTGCGCTGCGGTGCGCTGCGGTGCGGTGCTTTCCGAACGGACCCGTGTCAGAGTCAACAGTCGTCTTTCAAAGATCAAGGAAAATTCCAATTTGTGAGACGACCGGTGAGTGGAATGATCCTCAGGCCCGACCATGCCGCCCGAAGCCAGCTTCGATCGAGCACTTTTGGCCGGCGCGCCGCGTCCTTTTCTTCTCGCTTATCGGCGAGCGAGAGAGATGGGAACACGGCAAGAGGTTGCGGTCAAGCCGGCGTACATCGGCGGCCGCCGTGCACTGCGTGACTGCATACACCAAAGAATCGAGCAGGGACGGACGGAGCAACAGACCGCTCTTCTTCCGATGATGGGAGCGTCGAAGACACGTCGCACCAACTGCTGCAGCAGCGTAACAGTACATCCATACCACGGATCGTCGGCGTGCATTGCGTCAAGTTGTGGTCACATGGTTTCCATCTCCATCTTTTTTTCTCTGTTTAATCCAAACACTTGTCTCATCAGAAGAACTCGGGCCATCGTGGTTTTTTTTTTCCCTTTTTTCTCGAAACACGCGTTGACGCCAAGGTAGTCACTGCTCTTCTGCATTGTCGTCTTTGCCTCTCCACGAAACTCAGGGATCGGGAATCTCCAGCCTTACCGACGGGCCTTGCCGCTGCCTACCCCTGTTTTGCCTTTTGGCTTGAACGTCGTGTTGTCGTGACTGTTGATATTGCTGCTTTTTTTCCGCCGCCGTTACGACCCCGCTAAGCGAGCTCTTCTGGTCAGGAAACCCCTGATGAGAGAGAGGAGAGCATGCAAGCGAGCGAGCGCGGGGTGGTAGATGATAGACCCAGCCACGCGAGAAAACAGAGGTTCATGAGACGCGTCACCATGGGTAAATCTTACATGGCTACGCAGCTCTCTTTCAGCATTTCATCGACATGTGACGCAGCACCCGCGGCATTGGAAAAAGAAAAGAAAGGCGCGGAAGCACTATCCCCGGTTTCTTTCACAACAGCCATGTGGAGTGAGGTCGCAGGAGCCGGGGGTGGCGCTTTATTGGAAACCTGCTCTCCCTTGCGGCCATACCTTGCACCTGCATCCAGACGGCGTTGCTCTGCCGGGTGTTGGATCTATTGGCATCTGAGAGTCGTTGCCCGGCCGACTCAACAGCCAGTGCTAGCGCGGCTCCGTCGGAGAAAACAATAAAGGCTTCGCAAGTCTCAGGACGGATTTGTCTGCAGCATGCAGCCGCCAACGGTCTTGCATAATCGTCCGACGCTGGACATGGCGCACCGGTTGGCTGACAGCAAAAGGGAACCCATGCAGGGCCTACAAATGTGGGCGGATGGGCAACGAGAACCATCAATCATACAGGCGCGCGTACGTGACGGTCGTGATTAGCCCGGCGCCAACCAACCAGCCACCGCAGCATCTTGATGTGCGATGGATGCGCCTATCGCACGACCAGCACACACAGTAGCAACTCGGTCCACGTCACACAAGACGGGAAGCCCAATTCTCTGTCGACCGAATCCATATGACACACGGCTAGCTCCAGCCAGCCAGCCCGCCAGCCAGCCAGCCAGCCAGCTACGTAGCCCGGCCTGGTGGAGTCATCACTCTGTGTGTGGTGTGCGTTGTTGTTCGTTTGTGGCGCCCGCCCGTCCGCCTCACCATTTTCCAGCACATCATCAGCACATGCAAACGGCCCCAGGGTCCGTCCATCCTCCACTCTCTTGCCATCACCACTGCCACGACCAAAGGGACAGTCCCAGGTGGCAGTGCAAAAGTCAAAAAAGACGCGTCCCACAAGGCGCGCACAGCGCAACCTGCCCATCCCCACGCACTGTGTAGTCATGGGAGAAAGGCCCTCCAACGCACACCGCCGCCGCCGCTCAGTCTCTCTAGCAGCCGACCACTGACTGCCTGATCCTTTTCCGCTCCGCACCGAGGGCGGCGGAAGAAGGAAGGCGAGCGACCAGTGTGCAGTGTGCAGTGTGCATTACGGCTTATGCGTCAACCCTCTCCCCACACGTGCCATGCGCTAGCTCGCATGGGGGAAGGAGGAGAGTGCCCACGCAAAACTTTATGCAAAAACATAAAATCGACATCACCTCAACCAACCATCGGCGACGGCGTCTTTTCTTGCTGCTCGCTCACCGCCGCGCCCACTTGCCGATGCTCGGCTTCGGCTCCCTTTGTTTCTGCCCTTACTCATCCACCCATGGAAACCC
Source organism: Diplodia corticola (assembly GCF_001883845.1). Lineage (NCBI taxonomy): Eukaryota > Fungi > Ascomycota > Dothideomycetes > Botryosphaeriales > Botryosphaeriaceae > Diplodia > Diplodia corticola. The sequence goes on from NW_017971485.1 coordinate 622,871, forward strand.
AGATGGAAGGGGGAGAGGATCAACAGTACTTTGCCCGCGCCGCCACTGTCGTTGTCGTTGTCGTTGTCACCGTCTCCAAATAGACCATGGCCCCGGGGGATTGATGTTTTCGTGACCGACGACCGCGTACTGCCGGCCGATAGGACTCACCAAAATTTCCGTTCCATACGGACGCCTGCCCCCCTCCCCCTCCCCCAATCGTACCCCGGCAACTTTTTTAATGCCGCCCGCCCGTATCGTATCGCACATCGCAACATCACTATTTCTTTCCCAGAAAGCATCATGGCACCGCCGCGACCATCGCGTCAATCTCGCATGAAAAATTTCCATCATCATCGGCCATTATTGGCTGCCACTCACCCCCTCGGTTAAAGCAAAAAAGAAAAGTGCCATCATGTGTTGATGCTTCCTGCTGCCGTCTCTCGGCTCCGAAGTTCGGATCTGGCTCACACCAATACCACTGCTATACCCGTCGCCCGTTTGATATATACAGACACGGGGATGACCTAGCGTGTATAAGAAAAATTGTAGGAGCTATGCTATGGCTGCTCACACATTCCCCTCTCCCTTTTTTCCCTCCCCCTTTTCACTACGTTTCTTGCTGCCGGCCCGCAGGAGATGATGCATTGAGCGGCTCTTACCTTCCCAGAGAGCACGGGTGTATCACACGTACATACCGCTTCTCAAGCCCACTTCCAGGATGGAGTAGAAGGACGAACCACGTTTCACCCACCCACCTCGTGAGCGGTGGGCAGGGAAGAAAGGAGTAGTAGTAGTAGTAGCAGCAGCAGCACATTGACCACGCGAAACAACAAGCAACAACAGAGGATGAAGCAGTCAAAACTGATGGGATCAAGAGGAACCACCGCCATCTTCAGGTGCGAATGGCGTTGTTCCTGCAATCGGATTGATTGACTGACTGATCTCCCTGCGCTCCCACCCTCCTCTCTCCCACACACCGACCGTAAATCCCAGACCATCCTTCTATCTAGCTTCGTTTCATCTCTCTTCTCCTGTGTCTGTGTGTACGACGCACACTTCACCCAGGTCCCACATTCCCTTACGTGTGATATAAGCGCGAAGAACAAGACAAGACCAAACATGAAACCAAAAGGTCGAGCAGAATAGAACAGAAGGCAAAGAAGAGGACCGGAAATCCAGCCGGCGAATTACAAACAAAAGTGAGGGTTCTACAAGGATTATAAAAAAAAAAAAGATAGGTATAATACAAAAATATATGGCGCGTATAAGGTGTGTCTCCGCAACGACAGTAAAAAGTGTAAGCAGCAATGGCTGTGGAAGGTGAAGATGAAGAAGAAGAAGAAGAAGCAGAGCAACCCGATACCTACCATCCATCTAGCAGCCCAGCCTTTGGCGGACAAAGAAACCCACCCCACCCCACCCACCCCTTACCAGTTCAACCCAACCGTAAGAAAAGACCGGTGAAAGTAACAAGAGAAAGACAGAGTACAACGGTAGTAAGCCGCTCGAAACCGCACCATCAGAACCGAGCGTAGCAGTTGACGAGAGAGAACAGAAAAAGGCGGTCTAGACCGCCGCGCGAACCAAGACGGACCAATGGGAAAACCGGCGCTGGGGGGGTGGAAAAACGCCAAAGCCCACTTTTAACGGACGCCCCAACGGGACGCTAAGTCGCTGCATCGTCGTGTGATCCTCCACACCGTATCTTCCCTTTTCGTCCACAGAGCGCGGCCCACCACCCACTTGAATAATGGATCCCCCATCCCATCCCTTCCTTCTCGTTCGTTGGTATATTCTCGGCTCTTTTCCTTTTCTGCAGTAGCCCAGCGTTACGGCGTGCTTTCACATCTCCCCCGCGGCCACTTTTCCTGCGTGTTGAAGACTTCAAGAGATGGAGAAAAAGAGAGAGAGAGAGAGAGAGTAGAGCAGACGAGACTGAGAGCGGGAGAAACGAGTTTGAGATTTGATAGGAAAAGTTCTGCTTCTTTGATGTAGTGTTCGCGAGTTGCCAATGCCTTTTCTCGCGGTTGGATTTTCTCTTTTTTTTTTGTGTGCTGCTCTTTCTTTCTGTGCTTCCTGACTAGCTAGATGACGACGAGAACCATAAGGAAAATAAGAAAAAAGGGCTGTAGTGATAGGACATGGGAGAGAAAGATTGTGCAAAGGCTGGGCGCCCATATTTTGTGCAAAGAAATAAAAGTGGGGGATGCTACCCGCCGCCGCTCTGTGTGGTTGGTTGGATGGATGGTTGTGTTGATGCTGTACAAGCTGTACTCTGTTCTTTCGCTCCCGAATAAAAATCCTCCTGCCCGACCCGAAAAAGGGCAAGTCTCAAATCAAAAGTCAACAAAAAGCGGTAACAAAAGGGGGTATAGCGCCGAGCAAAGCAAACTCGCTTTCCGTGCTGGTAGAAACAAGGGTATGCTGTAAACTCTAACTAAGCAGTGCCCGATAGCTGGTGTGATGTGAGTAGTAATGTATGTCGCCCAGAACATGTGGGACTAATGACAGCGCAGTGGAAAAAAAACATCAAACAGCCAGGCCCATTCCGCGAAGGCCGGAGGGGGTATGAAGCGAACAAGAAAAGGAAAACGACTACCTAATTCCCAGATTCCCCCCTGTACTTCCCAAGACACCGTAGATATGAGCAAAGTTATGCCGCCAAGATTGTCGCAACTCCGATGGAAAGAATCGGGCGAAATAAATGCAGACAAGGCTCGGGCGTACGAGCCAGAAAATGTCGAAATCGACGTTGCGGTGGAAAAACGCCGCCAAACACCAAAATGCTCCTGTGCTCCTTCCATTTTATGTCTTAGATGCCACCAGTCCGTTCCTGACGGAGATTTCCCGTGTAATTTGGGGGGGATACGTAATGACGCCGCTCCGAAATCGCTGAGAAAGTGGCCGTCAAGAGGTTGATTTTTTCGATCCGATTAAGATTAGTCGTATGTGCAAGAATAAACGTCAAATTTGCGATTCAGTGAGGGATCTCGGTCACCGGTAGGCGTTCTGCGCCGCGAAGATGCTCGCTGCTGCAGCCGCCGCCCACTCGTTCTCCTCGTACGGCGGCGTCGGCCACTTGGGATCGGCCGCGTGCGGCTGCTGGCGCTTTGCGATCTCGACGGGCTTGGTGGGGGTCGAATAACTGCCATTGCCAAAGCTGACGTTGCGATTTGCGGATGGAGAAGGTGTCAGATATGCAGGATTACTTGTGGGGCCGCTCGCCATTCGCTTCGAAGCCTTGTGTGCGGAAAGCAGCGCCTCGTCGAGGAGCTCTTCCTCTTCGTTGGGCGTCTCGTAACGGTGGCCGGCCGAGGGTTGCTGCTGGACAGCGCGGCGAGTCCGACTCGAAACAGGGCCTCGGCCGTTGCTGTCGCTTCCGTGGGGCAGGGAGTGGTGGCGCTTCAGCATCGGGTTGCTTGCTACACGCGGCGAGGGGGACGCCTTCACGCTACCGGCCGGGGAGAGTCCTTCCAAACTATAACGCACGTGCTGCAAGGCCTTGTCCATCTCAGCAAAGTCTGACTGTTGCATTGGGTTGCTAGTGGGTGCAGGTGGGGGATCAATGTTCATTGAGTGCCGGTTGCTGCTGCTGCCCCAAGCTAGACATCCTGCGCTTGCTTCGATGTCGCCTGACGAGGGAGAAGGTGGAGCTTGGTACCGACCGGAAAGTCGCCTTGCACGCTTGCGAAGATGTGAGAAGAAGCCCTCCTTGAATGGATTCGACGGGGATGCGAGGCCGGAGCCTCCGTTCAGGGCACGTTCCGCTTCGGCGCGGTGGATATCTGCGTAGTGGTTACCGTGCGACGCGAGCGACAACTGGCGGCCGATCTTCTTCGTGGCTTTCTCGTTCGCATTGGGCGTCTGGTTGGCCTGGGCGGTGACTGCATCGGGAAGAGGTGAGATGGGTCGTATTGAAGGTAGTATTTGCATTGGCGCACCATTCCCTGACACACCGTTCGTCCACGTGGCCCTCTTTGCTGCGTCTCGTCTCTGCTTGGTCGTGAGGGTGCCGGCGGACGTGTTCGAGGCTTGGGGTGACGGTTGGGGCGAAAGGGGTTTCGGCGCGCTGATGTGCTGCGGAACGGCGGGGGAGCTATCCCGGGCGACCAAAGACTTGCGGAACCAAGACGACGTCTTCGAGGTGAGGCTGGGCGTATCGGTCGAGTCCTTGCCGGACGTGTTGCTCATGTCGGAGTGCTTGCGGTTGAGGAAACGCGACGCGGACGATTTGGGGCGGAGCGGGTCGACGGCGTCCTGGAAAAACTCGTGGCACAGAGCCTGAGTAGAAGTCGGGCGGGACTTGGGATCCCACATCAAACACCAAGTGACAAACTGTGCCAGGCTTGCAGGCCACTCGGGCGACTGCAGGATGGTATCCATGGCGTGGGGTGCCATCTGCAACGCAACACAATCAGCTTTCGCGTTCCAAAGCGCGCGCGCGCGACTCGACAGTGGGAAATTTACCTTGGGAAACGAGAAGCCAAGCTTCTGTGCCAGTCTGATGCCATCCTTCCACTCACCGCCACCGACCTTGGCGCCGTGCTTGTTGACCCAGCTGCCAGGGCTGCCCATAATCTCGCACACCCTCCAGACCTGATCGACCTCGTTGCCGCCGGGGAAGAGGGGCTTGAGGGTTGCGATCTCCACAGCCATGGCACCGACGGCCCAGATGTCGACGGGCGCCGAGTACTCGCCGGCACGAAGGAGGACCTCGGGTGCTCTGTACCAACGGGTCGAGACGTAGGTGGTGTAGGGGAGCTTGGAGTGGGTTTCTCTTGCGAGACCGAAGTCGGCGATCTTGATGGTGTACGAGGGAGGAGTGGAGGGAGGAGTGACGAGGGAGGAATATCTCTTGAAGGCGTTGCCTGTGTCGGGGGCAGACGTCGAAACGAGGATGTTCTCGGGCTTGATGTCGCGGTGGAAGAAGTTGTTCTCGTGGATGTGCTCGAGACCGGAGATGATCTGGAAGAGGATGCTCTTGACGGTGGAGCAGTCCAGGCGCTTGTGGTCGCGCGCCTTCATGAGCTGGTAGAGGTTGCCGTCCATGTACTCCATGGCGATGTGCAGCTTCTTGCTCATGGGATCCAGGAAGATGTCGAGCGAGGGCACCAGGTGCGGGTGGTTGGGTAACGATCGCAGGAAGATGACTTCTCTTAGCTCCAGACATTGGTTGAAGTTGTCAAACGTCTTCTTCATCGTCTTGATGGCAACCTGCGGGGAGGGGCAAGTCAGCTTCCGGGCTGGCGGGTGAGTGCGGGCTTGCGGGCTGGAGGGCGTACCAAGGTTCCTCTCCGTGCGATGTGAGCGCCGGCGCTCCGCACGCGTGCCAGCGAGACGCTGCCAAAGCTTCCGTCACCGACATCCTTCAGGACCTCGAACTTGTCCTCGAGGCAGACAGCGCCGTGCGAGCCCGAGGACCAACCCCGGAACGAAGAGTCGTAAGCAACCGTCATTGCGACGCTGGGAGCAGGCACAGACGGCAGCTTGCGAGAGGCGGGATTGGAGGAGGGGGGGGGGGGGGGGGGGGGGGGGGGGGGG